>NC_084597.1:8007885-8245385 GCF_033807715.1 Cololabis saira | reverse complement strand
TTAGTTTAGTCTCTGAGAAAGTTCTCCTCATCAGTGGAGTCATACGACTCATTACAGCCACCTGTATAACACTGTAGCTCTGTCTGTCTTAGTACTCGCAGTTCTCAACATGCAGCTTGTGTACTTTACCTCCCTTCTGGCAACGCTTCCAACACTGATTAGGGTGTTTGCAGCGTTTGTAAAGAGGACAGAACAGGAGAAAGTTGAAGCAAAAACAGCCAGGTCAGCAGAAAGGAAACACCCAAAAAACTTCACTCATCTCAATGGCATGCTCCTAGCCTAGGTGAGTCCTAATGACCTCAACGCAATGACATGTGGGTGTGTATCCATGTGACCGAGCAGAGCACAACGCAGGTTTGCTTTCCTCCTCGGTGTTTAAGCAACGTTTCATCTGAGAATGGGTCTTTGTCCTTGGCCTTGTGGAGGCAGGGGGTGCTGAAGCGATGCCATATCCCCGGAGCGTCTGTGCGGGGGGGGTGAGGTACCTCCCTCTTCTGCTCCACACCGAGCCACACCTGGCCTCACAAACACACCAGGCTAGAGGGCACAAGTCGGGCGGATTGTGCTGCCTTTTATCCTGGAAAAGTGAGGACTTCCTTGGACTTCCTTCCTCCTTGAATTCATTTAAAAAAAATGAATAATCTGCAGAAAAATGTTCACATAATTCCAACCGGCCCATGCTTCTCTGCCTTTTAGGTAGTTGGTGTTAGACTGTTTGCAGGAAACTGGATGCATCTGAGGAATGTGCCCAGACAGAGGTGGATAAATTACTCATAATTAGCTATTAAGTCTCCAAATGGGCCCAAGTTCAAGAACAACTGACATCTAAATGTTTTTAACTGTCTCAGAGGTGGAGATGAAGATAAAGACACAGGTGATGGAAAGTTACAATCCCTAACTCACTGTAGAAAAGGGGATTGTTGTTTGGTGGAGGTTAGAATTTTGCAGTTTGTGACCTTGCAGTACCTATTGTGCTGCACATTACAGCAGTAGTTGGCTGAAGTAGTGGCAGTGGCAGTTACCAGTCACATATTTGCCAGGAAAAATGTCCGTGTCTGCAGCCGCTGCCACAGCTTTGGTGTTAATTCTGTCCTTGGTTTGCTTTTAATATTATCAGCCGTATGCACTCTGGTGAAAACTAAAGCCACTGATTCAAACATTATTGTTATTTCATCATGCTGATTTGTATTGTGCATTAAAAAAAAAAATTACAAAAAAAAAAACAACACCTCAGTAGTAAAACTCCATAATTGGCTTTTTAAAAAGGCGTTACTTTGGTTTTCACAGCACTAATTCAAACCTGTCATGCAGAGTCAACCAGCGTGTAATTTTAAGCTGCTGTTTTAGCTGCTGTGGAAGTCCTTTGCTGGATGAGCAAAAACTCTTCAATGTTGATTTTCAGTGCCAGCGCAACCCATGGCAACAGTCATCCTTGATAAGAGCCACTTCCTCTGACAAGATAATTCAAGCCACACTGCAAAAACTGTTCAGGAACAGTGCAAGGAGACCTGCGGTTGATCATTTCAATAACTTTGTTATAAAAGAAAGATGATATTTTAAAATTTATCACAAGAAAATTATTGATTTTCTCGTAAGACCGTGCAAAGGTTTGGGCCAATATTCATTAAGTCTTTGTTAGCAGGGGATGGGTTAGATGGGTAGTAACGAGTTACATTTACTCCATTACATTTACTTGAGTAAGTTTTGGAAATGTTGTACTTTTAGGAGTAGTTTTGAGTCACTATACTTTGTACTTTTACTTGAGTAGATTTGTGAAGAAGAAACTGTTCCTCTTACTCCGCTACATTAGGCTACGTTGAGCTGTTACTTTTCTTTTATCCCTTTTATCCACGTACGCGTCAATCTCGTGACATCACTGGGTGATTCTTTGGGAAAAATTTTTGTTTTTGCATGTTTTGTCACATTTACACAGACTCAAACACACACAGAGTTTCTATGAGTTCATGTTTGTTCTAGTTCTGCCTGGTTAAAAAAGAAAAGTACAAAGGCTTGAAGTTTTGTGCTACTTGTGCTTAATTTATTTTTGTATTCTGTTATTATTTTATTTATTTTATTATTTATTAAAGTACTTGAATTTACTTTAAGATTATTTTAATTTAAGCTATTTTTATTTTTTTTATTAATTTTAATTTATTTTATTATTTTATCGATTTAATTTACCTGAAAATGATTATTTTGTACTTTTGTCTGTTTGAATGGTTGTGTTAAAAAAAAAAAAAAATCAGACGTTACTCAACAGTTACTCAGTACTTGAGTAGTTTTTTCACCAAGTACTTTTTTACTTTTACTCAAGTAATTATTTGGATGACTACTTTTTACTTCTACCTGAGTCATATTATTCTGAAGTAACAGTACTTTTACTTGAGTACAATTTTTTGGCTTCTCTACCCAGCTCTGGTTAGCAGTTTATTGCAAAGTGCATTGCCAGCTTTTTCCACTCTGATCTCACGATCCAGCTCTTTTGTGAAGCAGCTAGCTAAAAATGTTGTTTTTGGGTAAATGTTTTAATTTCAAATTAAAAGTGACAAGCTCTTTTGCTGACACATCATATCAAATGGGATTTGGAGTCGATACGTGTAGTAACACACAGGTTTAAGTGGCCTCCTCCAACAGGACAATACACGTTACACTGCAAAGACTGTTCAGCAACAGCCCAATGAATATTAAAAGGTCTTGATCAGAGTATAATCTCCCACAGTTACAGTTCTGTCGAGGATTTATAGGATGCACCAAGCAAGCACAATCCACGAAACATCACAATTAACCAAATGACCCACCTTCCAATATCCAAGTGCAGAATCCCACAGAGCATCACTCTTTGGCTAATAAAACTCCACTTTATGTAAATATTTTGAAAGAAAAGAGGAACACTGTGCAGAATCAGAATCTTACGTAGATTTTGGGAAATCTGTGCATCCACCCTGATGTCAGATGTTGCTGTTGGGAAGAGATCTGGGGGAGCTACTGGCTCCTGCAGGAGGTCCAGCTGCACATGCAACAACCTCTGCCCCCAGACCCTTCAAAGCTAATCCAAAGCTGGTCAGAGCAATCTTTTGGTGCAATTAGCATTTATCTTTAAAAAAATGAATGATTATGTCCAGTAAAACCTTTATTCGGAGCTCAGATCAGCTCAACTTGCATGTGTAGCTAAAGTTAAGCTAAACCTTGACCACTGTCTTGTCTGTCACACACACACACACACACACACACACACACACACACACACACACACACACACACACACACACACACACACACACACCCTTTATTATATAATTTCAACTTATTTTTTACTTAAAAAGGCCAGAAACGTCTCTTGTGCCAGGCTGTATGTTTATATCTGCTGTAAAAAGTTTTTCTTATTCTGATTCTGACTGACTTTTGGAGCCAAACCCTAGTGGTCATTAGAGGAACTCCACATTCTTTTCCTTCAGTATTGGCTTCTAAGGCCACGTTTACACGTAGTATATACAAAAACGGATATTTTCCCCTCTACGTTTTCAAAAATATCCTCGTTTACATGAACCCACATGAAAAACGCTGTTAAGGTGCTATGAGCATCCAAACCTGCAGGGGCAGTGTAACGAGAAGATAAAGTCATGCTAGCCAATCAGAATCCTGGGAAAAAACCTCAACAAATGACACGTGTGAAGCCTGAATAATATGGTTCTGTGTTAAAGAGACGGCGTAGCCTACGTACGGTGCGCGTCGCCGAGTACCCTACGCCGTAGGCTCTGCGTTGGTGTAACGCGGAACCATAAATCAGCCTTGACTGCAGTTACTTCCAAGACGGAACGAGAGTCTTTCGTTTGGAGTGACAGAGAAGTGGAGTTACTTTTAAGTGTGACTTTAGAATATAAAACAGGTAAAATACAAGAAAATATTGACGGTGGCCAAACTAATTGTAAACACAGGTCGCACTCATGACGCTGGTGACGTTTCTGGTGCATAATGTGACGTTCTGAAGCCTAAATCTCCGTTTTCCTCCGTTTCCCTCCGTTTACAAGCAAACGTGAAAACAGAGTTTTTGAAAATCTCCAGTTTGGCCGGAGTTTCAGAAATGATCGTTTTTGGTGACTTTGAGCTCCGTTTTCGTGTAAACGAACGGCCAAAACGACATGAAAACGCCACCATTTTTGCTCCATGTAAACGGGGCCTAGAAGGACCATCAGAGGTCGACATTTGAATTGGTCGAGTGGAATTAGACCACTTAAGTAAGTTCAAACATGGAGATTTGCAAAGTGACGGTAAGCTGCGTGCCAAACAAATATCACTCAACGTGACAGTCAGGCAGTTCAATCACACACTTGGATGTTTTACAATAAAAATACTTGAAAATCACAGTAACAAAATTAGGTCTTACCTATAAAGGAACAGTCAAAGTGTGTCCTTTGTTCATGTGACATGAAAATCCCAAAAGAGCAAACCTTTTGTCGAATTCCTTGTTTAATAAATGTTCTGCTAGAAAAATTGATTTCTGGTTTGCACAGTGAGCAAGCAGAGGCACGATCAAAGTCTTCTTGACTTTATGTAATACTGCTTCACACCCCATCCCTCCTCCAAAGTGGCAATCTGGTGTTCTGGTGTATCTCGCTGGGAGCAGCAGGTGGCAGTAAACAGGTACGCTGGGAGTTGAATCAGACGGACAAAACAGATGACGACTCTTACTCAGCCCCTTGAGTCCTCGTATCTCCACGCTCTGAGCTCGGCAGAACTCGTCAACACTTTGAGTCGGCAACCTCAACGAGCGCGGGAGTAGGGCTGGGGATCGATTCAGATGTCAAGAATCGATTTGATTCCGATTCTAAAGATTCAGAATCGATTATGACGCTTTGATTCGATCTGATTTGATTCCATTCCGATATCGATTTGGGTTAGTGTTAATAAAACTGTTGAATGAATGATATGACTGTGTAGTTATACAACATATTAATACTAGTATTATATTGAGATTTAACAGCAAGTATTGCAGCTAATGATGCTGTAAGGACCAATCAGCTCCCAGAATGCTGATAGAACTGCTTTCAGAAACATTGTGTGGTAGAATTAATTTTTCCCACATTCTGTTTAAATGTTTTCCATTTTGAGAATTTGGTTTTTAGCATTTTATGCAAATGTAACCCCAAGACAGTATATAAAGTAATGAAATATAGACAATTTATGCAATTATAACTGAAAACTTTAATGTTTTCATGCCTTTAAACATATTTAAAGGCAAAAACATGGCACCAGTTATTTTTGTGTCCAACAAAACATTCCTTTTTTGGGCATAAACAAAAAAATACCAAAAGTTGTAATGTAATGATGAAAAAAAGAATTGATCTTTAGACATACGAATCGACTTTTAGAAATTAATATGACAATCGATTTAGAATCGGAAAATCCATTTTTTCAACATAGGCCTACGCGGGAGTAGGAATGGCGATATTTTACCGTTCACGATAAACCCTCCAAAAAATTCCTCACAATAAGAATTTGTCATCTCGCGGTAAAAACGATAAATTCCCATTGATGATGTTTTTGTGGTAAAGATGATTTATGGTTTTGCGTTAAATCCACGCACAACGTACGTGAAGGAAGAAAGAAAGAAAGAAAGAAAGAAAGAAAGAAAGAAAGAAAGAAAGAAAGAAAGAAAGAAAGAAAGAAAGAAAGAAAGAAAGAAAGAAAGAAAGAAAGAAAGAAAGAAAGAAAGAAAGAAAGAAAGAAAGAAAGAAAGAAAGAAAGAAAGAAAGAAAGAAAGAAAGAAAGAAAGAAAGAAAGAAAGAAAGAAAGAAAGAAAGAAAGAAAGAAAGAAAGAAAGAAAGAAAGAAATGAGCCTAAAAAGAAAGAAAGAAAGAAAGAAAGAAAGAAAGAAAGAAAGAAAGAAATGAGCCTAAAAAGAAAGAAAGAAAGAAAGAAAGAAAGAAAGAAAGAAAGAAAGAAAGAAAGAAAGAAATGAGCCTAAAAAGAAAGAAAGAAAGAAAGAAAGAAAGAAAGAAAGAAAGAAATGAGCCTAAAAAGAAAGAAAGAAAGAAGAAAGAAAGAAAGAAAGAAAGAAAGAAAGAAAGAAAGAAATGAGCCTAAAAAGAAAGAAAGAAAGAAAGAAAGAAAGAAAGAAAGAAAGAAAGAAATGAGCCTAAAAAGAAAGAAAGAAAGAAAGAAAGAAAGAAAGAAAGAAAGAAAGAAAGAAATGAGCCTAAAAAGAAAGAAAGAAAGAAAGAAAGAAAGAAAGAAAGAAAGAAATGAGCCTAAAAAGAAAGAAAGAAAGAAAGAAAGAAAAAAAGAAAGAAAGAAATGAGCCTAAAAAGAAAGAAAGAAAGAAAAAAAGAAAGAAAGAAAGAAAGAAAGAAATGAGCCTAAAAAGAAAAAAAGAAAGAAATGAGCCTAAAAAGAAAGAAATGAGCCTAAAAAGAAAGAAATGAGCCTAAAAAGAAAGAAATGAGCCTAAAAAGAAAAAAAGAAAGAAATGAGCCTAAAAAGAAAGAAATGAGCCTGAAAGAAAGAAAGAAAAAAATGAGCCTAAAAAGAAAGAAAGAAAGAAAGAAAGAAAGAAAGAAAGAAAGAAAGAAAGAAAGAAAGAAAGAAAGAAAGAAAGAAAGAAGAAAGAAAGAAAGAAAGAAAGAAAGAAAGAAAGAAAGAAAGAAAGAAAGAAAGAAAGAAAGAAAGAAATGAGCCAGAAAGAAAGAAAGAAAAAAGTATCGTAATTTTTATCGTTATCGGGATAAATGCCAGAAATTATCGTGATACATTTTTTAGTCCATACCGCCCATCCCTATGCGGGAGATCATCATTTCCTGCAAAACAACAAATCACAAGAGTAATTTCAGGCCTCTTCAAATTCATATCACAAGCTGAACACAACTGCTAATTATGTTTACGTTACTCAGTGTTTGCCAGCGCCGTGTCATGACAGGTTCTCCAGCGAGCCTCGCTAGTTATGACCGTTTGCAGCACAGAAGTCAGTTTAACGCCAGGCAGCCCTCCAGATACCACTTAGTACGTTGCTATGGTGGCGGCAACAAGTTTAGAACAGATAACTGATCCTATACCACGGTAAAACGCTGTTTTTCTGGCTGTCTAGCTGGCCTGCTAGCAGTTAGTGGGTAACCCTGTTTATATATACGAGATGCCAATGCGAGTTGGCCTCCACTCTCGCCTCTACGAAACAGTGTAAACCACAACGGGCTCAGGCTGCGGTCTGCTCTCCTCCATGCTTCCTTCAGGGGAACTGGGCATCGTAGTCCGGCCTACACTCTGATGTCTACTTATCCGTGGATCCAATCTGGCTGTCTTCCCAGCAAAAATGTCGGGCTAGAAATATTTCAGAAGGTTGCGTATTTCACCTTTACCCGAAAGGTTTCTAAGGTGTGATTGTCAGAGGTGTCAAAAGTATTCACATTCATTACCCAGGTAGAAGTATAGATACTAGAGTTTAAAAATACTCCTGTAGAAGTTGAAGTATCAACTCAAGTTTTTTACTTGCAGTAAAAGTATAAAAGTACTGGTTTCAAAACTACTTAAAGTATAAAAGTTAATAATAATAATAATATTATTATTATTATTATTATTATTATATTTCTTTATTTGGTATGGACATCACAATAACATAGGACAAACCAAATGCACTGTTTGAGTGTTTTAGCATACATGCTAATTTGCAACACTTGTCCACAGGAGGCTTTTAAAAAATAATATATTATAAGTAAAAGTAATGTAAGGGGGAAAAAAGACATTAAGGACAAAAGCCATTGAAAATGAATGCATCTTAGTATAATGCAAATATATTAAAGAACCATATATGTGTACTATTGAGCATTAACATGTGTTTCAGAGAGCAGACGCGTACAAACCAATAGGGTGTCAGAATGGTATTATGTTTATACTTCTCATCCAACCACAACCAAATTCACTCTATCCGGATGGAGCAATTTAACTGGATAGTTTTTTTTTTAAAAGGCCGAAATGAAATAGAGTAACGAGGCTGTTTTTAAATGTAAGGAGTAAAAAGTACAGATAATTTCGTGAAAATGTAAGGAGTAAAAGTAAAAAGTCGGGCCAATTAAAATAATTACTCCAGTGAAGTATAGATAACCAAAATTTGTACTTAAGTAAGGTAACAAAGTATTTGTACTTCGTTACTTGACACCTCTGGTGATTGTTAAACTTTAGTTTCATTGATTTCACTATCACTTTGGAAGTTCTACCTGTGCTCCTAATGAGCGTTGTGTATTGTTTTAAAGTATGACATAAAGCAAAGCCCAGTGGCCGTGTTAGATCCTGTGAATGTGCTTTGTCATGTTAAACAACGGAAATGCATGTTCCTATTCTATTTTCTGTCACTCCTTTAGCTTCTTCTGTAGTGCATTTTTATCGTGTCCTTCAAGACAGGATAAAATTAACAAACTAGTTTGAGTCTGAATTTATCCTCAAAAACTCTAGATTTGTGGATTCCTCTCTTCTCTGTTGAAGTCCATACAGGCTGATCTACTTCTCCACCTTGCAGCAGAAACGTCCTCCTTCCTGGTGGTGCAATCACCAACTGTTGCCCTGCTTTTCAGCTTTCTGACTCAAAACCAGAATCTAATGCTCTGCTCTTCTCAGGCTAGTGTTTGAAACTTTGGTTCAGACAACGGTTTAACAAAGAGGAAAGTACATCTGCGCTCTTGCTTGTGGTATTTCAGCTTTTCGTGGTTTCATTGTGTCTAGCTTTTAAGTAATATTTCCTTTCAAATTCACACCACCAACTGAATCAGCCAATTTTATATGGTCCTGGGTGCCACAGTGGGCTGATTCATTATGTTTTTCAGCAGTTTTATTTAGCGAGCCCACGACCTTATGACAGCAGGACAACATGCCCACGGGTTTTATTAACTTGAAAACCATTTAAAACAGGTGTAAAAGTGAAAGCATCTGTCTAGAAGTGGCAGCTGCGCTTCTCCATATGCATCTCAGTCAGGGGCGAAAATCCGGGGGGGACAGGGGGCCATGTCCCCCCCCATTAGTAAAGCTGTCCCCCCCTAGAATAATTTGAGACAGAATTAATAATTTTGGAACAATGCAGTAGTATTTATTAGTGATGCACCAAAATGAAAATTTGTGGCCAAAACCGAAACCAAAAATAATGATAAACAGTAAAATCTCATTACACTTAAAACAAGTCATCACAAGAAAAATAACTTGTTATTTGACAATTTTCACCTTTTTCAAGTACATTTTCACTTGAAATAAGTACAAAAATCTGCCAGTGGGACAAGATTTATCTTCTCATTACAAGCAAAATAATCTTGTTCCACTGGCAGATTTTCTACTTATTTTAAGTGAAAATCTACTTGAAACAGGTGAAAATGGTTGTTTTTTCCAGTGATGAGTCTTGTTTTAAGTGTAATGAGATTTTTTTGACTAAAAATTAGACATTTTAACTAGTTTTAACAAATATTCTTGTTAAGATTTTGGGTTTTTGCAGTGTATTATGTCAGATGTGCTGTATTATTGCCAACTTCCACCTAATACCATTGTTTTTTATTGCTCTAAGAAAGGTCTTCTGCCTGTTTGCGAGATAAAGAGATGAAAATGTCAAGAAGCTGTGTCAAAGGAAGGCTAAAACTTTTATTCCTTGCCCCCCCCTGGATTTATTCTCTAAAATTGTACTGTTTATTGTCCCCCCCAATTATGAAACGGCATTTTCGCCCCTGATCTCAGTTCAAGGCTAACCAACAAGAGGTGCACCCAAACGTCCTCCAACTTTTTCTCTCTCTCACTTTCTCCTTTCCTTTTTTACCCTCCCTCAGTCTCCCCAAACAACCCCTTCGAGTTTCTTTGCCCCGGTCCCTTTCCACCAAAATCCACTCGAACACAACTAAAAATTCATTTTGTCTGACCTAAATCAGAGGGTGTCTGCACCATGGGCTTATTACACACTGCGCTTAAACTTGTGTTGTGGAGGAGGATGGGGTATTATTATCTTCCAGATACCCACCCTGCTATAAAAACTAGTGGTGCGACATCTCCACAGTGCAGTGCTGCTGCTCTCCCTCCCTTCCTCTCACTCCCTCACGCTCGTCCTACACGAGCCGCACACAACAGAAAAGCTTTGGCTCTAAACTCCAGCCACTCCGCTACACAGACAGACCCGAGACTCGCACTCTGCTCTCCTCCGCTGCTTTCCTTTCTCTCTCTTGGATATTATTTCCCGGGTGTTACTTTTTTTTTTTTTTTCTCCATTTGTCCTTTGTACATTTTTTTTTTTTTTTTTTTTTTTTTGTGAATGGGCATCAGTGCCCGGTGCGAGAAGCTTGTGAATGGACTGAATTCTGCGCTTGACTGACTGACTGACGGGTGAAGAGAGCAGCAGCTGTGTTTCAATTAAAGAGAGCGATGCTGAGAGGTCAAGTGAGGAGCAGCCGAGCCTCTTAGTAGTCTGGAAATACAAAGACACGTGAGGCGAATCGAGAAGCTGAAGGAAAGGTAGGTGACGGCTGCTGAAAGCTGAGGAATGCTGGGGGAAGCGCATCAAGACATGTGTTCGTTTATGTGGATGCCAGACTTTTTGAGCGGTGCACATGGGTGTGTGTGTGTGTGAGAGTGGGTACATGTCTTTAATAATTTGTCCAAGTGTTGCATTTCATGCATGTGTGTGTGAGCAAGCTCTAACTTGTGTGTTATGCTTCCCCGCTGCCTCACTTACATTTTATGTGAGTGTCGCGGCTCTCAGCTTTTACACCATAAAGGCGTGACGAGGTGCAAACAGGTCAATAAAGCCTCTCAACAACTTATGTCATTAGTCACGCTTCAGTGTCAATATTTGGCCACAAAAATGTCTTATAATAGCACGAGAGTTTTTAAAATGGACAGCACATCTCAGTATTGTCAAACGTAGTAGTTTCAGTGAAGTTAAGTGCATGTTTTTCCCCCCGTAGTAATTATACGTCAGATTCCTTATTCATACGGGATTCTTCGTTAAAACCCCAAACAAATACTCAGGTAATTGAAGAAGTTAAAGGGTATGTTTGTGAGTGTGGAAAAAACAAAAACATGTCACGGATTTGAGCCTGAGCAGCAAATTATTGTTTACAACCTGTCATCTTATTCTTACGTTGGGTCACAAGAAGCAGCGACAAATATTATTACTTCAATTGTTTACCTGCTGTTGTTTTCTGTCACATGTTCTTTGTAGCGTCTACATTTTCTCTTGTAACTATGAAAAGAAAGCATAAGAATACAGAATAAGAGTATTTAAACTGCTACTAATCAGGAAGAAAATGTACAGTAACAAAGATCATAATAATGCTTTGTTTTTCTAAGCAGTATAGTTTAACTCCCAGTTTAATGCCCATCAACATGTAAAAAGGTATATACTTGAAATGTGTTAGTGTCGTCTTTTTAAGATAATGTTTATACATTCAAGCTATTTTTAAATGCCTGATGGTTTTTGAATGCAAGAAGAATATAAATTGTTTTTATAGCATTAATATGTATTAGCATTCCCACTTCTCCTTTTATAATCTCCTGTCCTCCCTTCTGCTACAACCTTCAGTTCATATTGTTTCAGGAGGGGAGTCCTAATTTACATCAATGAAAAGAAAAAAAACATTAAGTGATGTAGAATAAAATACGTCTGTTCCTTATTCTACATTGAAAAGTATAGATTAACTCTCTTGAGAAGTGAACTTATATTCATAAATCAATCATGAGCTTGTGTTTACCTTTAGGGTGACAGAGATAATAAGGTGTAGCCGTAGGCTCGAACGCTCCAGAGATGGTATTTGGTGCCAAGAGGCGATAAAAGTGTTAAAAGTGACCTCGGATCAGATCCAGTTTATATTTTAAATTTCTCCCATGAATGAAATAATGCATTAATTCAAGGGACAAACAGTTAATCATCTGCTGATGTTGAGGTTAATTATAAATTATAATATCAAACTTAGTTGTGCCCTTTTTGAGGTAAAGTTCACAATTTAAAAACTTTGAATTAAACTCAGACTTCACTACAAAAAGTCAAATTAGTTATATTTATCATCATTTTTGAAAAAAATTTAAATTTCCTTTATCACTGCTGTGTTTCAATAACAAATCATTGAGAGATTCTAAAGTTTCACAAAAAAAACTTGTAGTTAAATGCTTAAGTTTGGCCCTGGCATGTCTTTGTCGTATGACTGACATTCACATACCTTCCTCTCCCGCTGTAATTGGCAATACACAAGAAAAAAAACAGGAAAAAGATTTTTCCATATGTCCCTAAAACTTTCCAAACAAACCGACACTTAAAATACGTCAAAAAAAGTATCCGTGGGTAACAGGTGCACAGTTTACAGGTGATAATGGACCGGCTCTTACAGTAACACAAACAAATGCCTTTCCCATAATAAGGGGGCAAATTTTGACAATGTCAATATTGGCTGTGCAATTGGCCGCCTGTGACAGTTATTTAGTAAATTCTGGCTGCTGCTGATTTAGCATGAGGGTCAGGTGTGTGCTCGGGTCTGACAGGGATAAACTGGGCTTTGGCTGTTGTAGCTTTTACAGGCCAAATGAGCATCTGCCTGTGACAAGCGGGTTGAGATGGACATTAGCCTCTGATTTGTGGCCTGAGCGGTCAGGGCTGGGGATGAGTTAGCCGCTCTTGCTCTGGACATAATGATGATGCAGCTGCAACAGGGACTGGGAGAGGAAGAAGACCTGGTGAGGAGGAAGAGGAGAATGATTAAGAGAAGGAAGTGGTGGTGGTGGTCAGTGCTCGGAAAGCAGATGAAGTTCTTGGACAAAGACGACACAGAATGGAGGTGACACATAATTTTGAGGTGGGAGTGCTGAGATGAAAGTGTTGCTGACTAAGTGAGGCATGACAGTAGATGTGGCTGATACAGGAGGAAGGGAAAAGACAGGGGAAGAAAGTCCGTTACTAGAGGTCGAAAGAAAGTAGTGGATGTAAATAGGGCTGTTCGATTAATCGATTTTAAATCGTAATCGCGATTATGTAATTAGAACGATGTTAAAACGTGAAACTCGTAAAATCGATTTTTCACTTTTTTTTTTTTTTTTTTTACCTTGTCTGCACACATATTAATGATTGATGTTTAGTTTAATTAGAAAATGTCTTGTTTTATTTAATTGGAAATATAACTTACTGTATGTTTGCAAGTGCTGATTTGCTGATTTTGTTTTCCGAGATAAAACTTTATATTTTATTATATTTTTTAAAACCTTTTTTCAACTTATTTTACAGAGTTTTGCACTTTATTCATTCATTTTTGGTTTAATAAGAGCAAAGTTTGCACTTAAAGCCCAATGGGGCAAATGTTCAATAAAAAAAACAGCATATTTGAAATCATTTCTTTGCCTTTTGTCAATTCACAAAATAATCGTAATCGAAAATCGGATTTTGAGAGAAAAAAAAAAATCAAGATTTTATTTTTGGGCAAAATCGAACAGCCCTAGATGTAAATGATGAGCAGAGAAGCATGCGTCAAAGAGAAGAGAATCTCTTGAGTCTTTTATTTAGATCATTGTCCAGTAAATTTTATTTAAAGAGATGATGGACAATGAAGCATGTTGGTTAAATTGGTCATTTAACCAACATGCTGGCCTTTTCTCAAGGTATCCCCACCCTGGCTGCTCTGATGGACGGGTGGATGGGTGGATGGGTGGGTGGGGTGTGTTTCTATGTAAAGGGTTAAGACTGTTTGGCTGATGAAATGTCGCTCCAGGACCTTGTGGTGGGAAAGCTGTGCCCTCCTCCCCTCCCTGTCTATGTGGCACATCCTTCTTAGATCCTCTCCACACTGTAATTAGGGGCCGGCCACTAAGAGCTAGCGCTAGCTGGTGGCGAGCAAACAGTGGGAACGGAGGGGAGTGGTGCTCGCAGGGGCACCGAGGCGAGCAAACAGCAACAGCAGCACGTGCCCCCATCGTTCCAGGAGTGGGTGGGATGGGTCGAGTGTAAACGAATGACAGTGGGTTTGCCAAGCCCTCCCAGTCTCGCTCTCTCCCTCTTATCCACTCTGTGTTGTTCCAAGCCCTGCACTATTGTTTGCCTTGGCAGGCTGTTACAGGGAGGGGCGCCTCTCCTGTTTGAGCAACCTGTTAGGGAACTTTTTAGGGCCATCCGATCTCTCACTCGCTCTCTACCCGAGGAGTCTCTCAGCGTTTACCAGAACTGTTTTAGTTGTAGTTATCATAGGGTTGCCACCTTTCAGAAATAGAAATAAGGGACGCCCTGATTTCAGCAGCGCAGGAGCCAAAAAAAAGCCCCAAAACTTCTAAACTGAATAAAAATGTGTTTATTTTATATGAAAAAACTAAATGCTTTGATTTAAAGTTTAAAGTGCTTTAATAGCATTGAACTTGCATGACTGTAGAGACAGAAAACCATACTAGCAGCTGAAATAGCCTCCTATGCTACGTATGTCCACATCAGCCAAGATGTAGAATATAGTTACAGGTGAAGAATATGGTGTAAAAGTTAATTTATTTCAATAATTCAACTAGAATATGGTGTAAACGTTAATTTATTTCAATAATTCAACTAGAATATGGTGTAAAAGTTAACTTATTTCAATAATTCAACTAGAATATGGTGTAAAAGTTAATTTATTTCAATAATTCAACTAGAATATGGTGTAAAAGTTAATTTATTTCAATAATTCAACTAGAATATGGTGTAAAAGTTAATTTATTTCAATAATTCAGCTAGAATAGGGTGTAAACGTTAATTTATTTCAATAATTCAACTAGAATATGGTGTAAAAGTTAACTTATTTCAATAATTCAACTAGAATATGGTGTAAAAGTTAATTTATTTCAATAATTCAACTAAAATATGGTGTAAACGTTAATTTATTTCAATAATTCAACTAGAATATGGTGTAAAAGTTAATTTATTTCAATAATTCAACTAGAATATGGTGTAAAAGTTAATTTATTTCAATAATTCAACTAGAATATGGTGTAAAAGTTAATGAAAATACGGTACAAATTGTGTCCCGTATTAGTTCAATACGGGACGCAACATTTTTTTCTCAAATAAAGGACAATTCCGTATTTTACGGGACGGGTGGCAACCCTAGTTGTAGTTATCAGTAGAGATAGCTTGCGCAGTTATCAAAGTTTACCGCGCACAATTTACAGTAGTATCGTAACTTCTTTAGTGAGTCATTGATACCATTTTGGAGATATCAGGAGCTCAGTTTGTCTGGTTTGTCTGTGATATTGTCATTAACCCCTTCGGAGTGAGACGTGAGCGCTCGTCTCTGCCCCCACGTACCACCACCCTCTCCATAGACCTTTTAATTATGTCCACACTCTATCAATGGCACGAATGCGGCCAGTTACCTAGCAACAAGATCGACAAAAATACACTTTATGTAAGATTAGTATCCAAGTTTCATACCTTCAGGTGAACTTAGGGATTTTTCTTGTCTTTTTTTTAATTTTTATTCTGCATTGTGCTCCTTACACAGACAAGAAAACGCAGCACTGCTTCGTGTGTGTGTGTGTGTGTGTGTGTGTGTGTGTGTGTGTGTGTGTGTGTGTGTGTGTGTGTGTGTGTGTGTGTGTGTGTGTGTGTGTGTGTGTGTGTGTGTGTGTGTGTGTGTGTGTGTTTTATATGTGTGTGTATGTGGTTTCAACACTGGGCCATTTCGAACCAGTCAACAATGCAGCTGCGGTGTTCAGGGCCGCTTCAAAGTATTTATCTACACATGCCTCAAGTGACCACCAAGTGTGGATGACTAAGTTTAAGCTCTATTCATAGATGTGAATGAATGAGCACCCTGCCAATGGAAGTTTAAACACTGTAACTGTAAACAACGGCGCAGTGAATCAACAGGTAGGAGCTCAGGAATCTGTGGAAATGTTAGGAAAACAACCGAGTGTGCGGAAGTTTCTCTGTGCATTGAGACTAAAAAGGCTTGTAAGCTGCAAGTGAAGTGAGTGATGACAGACTGCAAGTAAGCATTTTGACAGGATACAGTATCTAGGGTACAATCTGACCTCTTTTGTTGTTCTCTTCATTTCTCACCACATCCCAATAGCACTCTGTTTTGTTCAGAAGAACATATCAGTTTGCTCCGTGTTCGTATCTGTACGAAAGAGACAAGAGGGATGGACATTATCACAATAACTCACGCACATACATGCATGCCTCATAGAGCGCTGAACTGCACTTTCACAACAAAAAAAGAGATTTTTTTTTAATGTCTTATCAAGATGATGGGTTTTCCTAACCTACATATTTGCCACACACTACATTTTTTTAACACATTGAATGCAATAGAATTTTATTTTTATAGCGTCTATTACAACAGAAGTGGTCTCTGTCTAGGACAGGGGTGTCAAAGCTCAAAATAACAAAAATGGTGCGGGAAATGTTTTCTCTAATTCTTTTTTTTTTTACTATTTTTATCTAATCCAATATCAGTTTAGTTAGTTTTAAAGGAAATATGCACTTTGTTTACACTTTCTATATATAAAATATATTTCTTCAGGATCTTTTCTTGAAATTTCTCGTTTTTTTTCAAATTATGTAAGATACTTTTAATATCATTTTACAAAGATAAACAGAAACATGTATGTTTTTTTTATATTTCGCCTTTTTATAGGAAATTTAATTAAAAGCAGATCCGAGAGTGTTTCTTTGTGATTTAGAGATTTTTCCAGTACAATTAAGTGTATTTATTTTTAAAAATTGGCGCGGATATTTACGCCAGTGTGCTGAAAAAGTCAGCACTTCTCCTTTAACTGTTTTACTTTGTCACTATCCTAGTATTCAAAACTGAAATTCTCCGAATTAATATCTTCTATCATCTTTTTTAGCAGTGATATTTTTCCTGCGAAAATATATAATAGTAGTCGGTTCATAAAAATAAACGACCGTCTACAAAGAAATAAAATCGGCAAATGCATTCTAGAAAACTAAAAAAATGTCAAAAACTGCTCTATTTGTGGAATAACAATGGATTTGTAGAAGAAATAAATTATCGGATATGCTGCGATTCATGGCAATTATTTATGCCTTCCTTTTTATTGAATTAACATTTGGGTTTTTTGCGTTGGAAACTTCTCGTGGGCCGCATGAAAACCTCTCTCGGGCCGCATGTGGACCACGGGCCGCACATTTGACACCCCTGGTCTAGGATCTTTCCAGAGACCCAGAACATGACCCCTGATCAATTATTACATAAATATAAAATAAACAATGGCAAGTAAAAACTCCCCTAGTGGGAGAAAAACCTTAAGCCAAATTCAAGAAGAAATATTACCCAAAATGATGTTTGCTTAAAACCAGACTTGCTGTATTTACCACTAGTTGCATGTACTGCACAGACGGCACACAAACAAGGACGGCTGCAGAGGATACACCTCTTTTTTGGAAAGCTCTGCATCTATGTGCTGCTTTCTGCTCGTCATTAGAGACGTTTCAAAGTGACATGCAGGTGTCAGCCGCACTCTTTAAATCAGTGCTTCAGGTCCTGCTTCATTACTTTCTGTTTTATGCCCTCGTTATCTTCTGAGGAGCAACTCCACGTCCCTTTCTAGGAAAATGCCTGCCTCAGACTGAACTCTTACTCCAACCACTGATAGAAAGTTGATGAGACAAGACCTTTGTCATTATAAATCGTTTTTGTCCTCCACTATTATTCATAATGAAAATCCTATGAATAAAAGCTGAATGCCAACAGGAGCTCAAATGGACCGCTGTTAAATACTTTCTGTGTCAGTCACACTCCTGAACTATTTAAAAGATTTATTCTTTAGAAACATGCCCAAATCTGACATTTAAAGATAGACAAAGGCCTATTAAACAAACTTTCAATCCCATTTTTTTAATGAAATTTATTTTAAAAGCTCAAGAAAAGTTCACAAATGAACTAAGATGGTAGTGTGATTCTCGTGGCTTATCTCTGCCTTTGGGCCGACGACCTTAGTTTATGATGATCAAACTTTTTTTTTTTTTAAATCATTTTGTTTCATGGATACTAGCTAATCCACTTCCTTGAAAATAATATTTGCCAATTTGGAAGTGCTTTAACAACATCCAGACACAATATTTCTGATATAATGCCTTCAGAATTGTTGTAAATATTCCTGTAATACTAAAGTAGGTCCATTAAAGACTGTCAAATATGTATCTTTCATGAAAAGACATGATTGAATGGTTAGGGCACAGCAAGGAAGAATAACCTCCCCGAAGCCTGGCTTATTCATTTTGGTTTATTTATACACATATATATATTTATACTATAAGCCGCTACTTTTTTCATAGGTTTTCAACCATGCGGCTTATACAAAGGTGCAGCTATTCTGTGGATTTAAATAAATGCAAAGAAGAATACGCTACTTTTTCTTTAGCAGATAGATTGTGCAAATGTGCAATAATATAAGATGTGCAATATCTGCCAATCTGCCAGTCTACCTCACAACACTCCACCTGCTTTTTCTGCACCGTTTTTTTCTTTCAACCAACTGTATATACTGTTACATATTCTGTGATTATACATATTTTATATGTATTTTTTTGTATTTTTTATTTCTGACTTTTCAGTCTTTTTACCCCTCCCCTGCATGTGTGTGCTAAGTGTACTGCTCTGACAACAAAAATAAGTGTCCCCACTGAGGGAGAAAAATAAAGGATATCTTATCTTATCTTATCTTATCTTAGAAGTAGGTAGAAGCAGATTTCAAACAGATAAATAGATAAATACATACCGGTTATTTTCTCTTGGTTCTGTCCCGTTTTAATCAGCAAAGTTGCTGCCGTGTTAAAAGACACTGTTAGGAAAGGATCTATTTAGGTACAAACATGTACATCATTTACAGTTCAAAATCCTTCTGTACATGTAATAAATATCTAATCTAACAACATAAATATCTGCGGCTTGCATATCTTTTTTTTTTTTTTTTAAATAGAACAGATGCGGCTTGTATATCTTTTTTTTATAATTAAAAAAAAAAATAGAGTGGATGCAGCTTGTATGCAGGTGCGGCTTATAGTCCAGAAAATACGGTGTGTATGTATATATATATATATATATATATATATATATATATATATATATATATATATATATATATATATTATTTATTATTATTATTATTATTATTAGGGCCCGAGCACCTTCAGTGAGAAGGCCCAATTGTATCTGTAGGAATTTTTTTTCTTTCTTTCTTTCTTTATTTCTTCTGACGAAAGGAGGGCCTTTTTGCCCCCCTAAACGTGCCCAAAAAGTCACCAAATTTTGCATGCAAGTCAGGCCTGGCGAAAAATTTGATATTTATTATTATTATTATTATTATTATTAAAGTTGCAGCAAATACCTAAATTTAACTATTTTCTATCTCCACCACCAGCAGAGACGGAGAAAAGAAAATGGTGAATCACAGAGTGGAAGACCTGATTGGGATCCCCTTCCCCAACCACAGCAGCGATGTCCTCTGCAGTCTCAACGAGCAGCGCCGCGCCGGGCTGCTCTGTGACGTCGTCCTCATCGTTCGTGACCAGGAGTACCGCACCCACCGCTCCATCCTGGCCGCCTGCAGTCAGTACTTCAAGAAGCTCTTCACGGTGGCCACCACCGACGGCAGGGACCTTCACCACGCCACCACCGTGTACGAGATAGACTTTGTGGCTCCGGAGTGTCTCACGGCCATCCTGGAGTTCGCCTACACCTCCACCCTGACGGTCACCGCGTCCAACGTCAAGGAGATCCTGAATGCAGCTCGGATGCTGGAGATCCCCTGTATCATCAATGTTTGCTTGGAGATCATGGATAGCGGGGATGGAGGTGGCGGCAGTGGCGTTGGTGGTGGTGGAGGGAGAAGGAGAGAGGAGGAAGGAGAAGAGGATGAAGAGGAGGATGAGGAAGACGAGGAGGAGGAAGAAGAAGAGGAGGATGAAGAGGAGGATGTGGGGTCAAGGAAGGATGAGCAGGAGGAAGAGGACAATGTCAGTGAGCGGTCGCTGCAGTCGTTGGAGAGCAGGGGGGAGCAGACACCTCTGGGTGCTGGAGACTCGTCGCCTCCCAGCACCTCCACGTACCGACAGCAGTGCGACCAGCACAGAGAGAGATCCCAGCGGCAATTCCCAGACTCCATTAGAGGGAAAGAGGTATATTTCACTAAATATTTGATAACATACCGTATTGGCCCGAATATAAGACGGTGTTTTTTGCATTTAAATAAGACTGAAAAAGTGGGGGTCGTCTTACATTCGGGGTCTAGACGTTATACCCATTCACAACGCTAGATGGCGCCAGATATCTTTAAAGCGAATGCTGAACTTAACTCCCAAGGCCAAAGCGAACTCCTGTCACGAAGAAGAAAAATAAAAAAAATAGTATAAGAAAGAAAAGAGAAGAAAATAAGAGAAGAGATAACAGAAAGTGAAGAAACGTAGCGACAATCTGGAGAAAAGTGGGTGGAAGATCGGCAGGTGAACCGGCAGCTGAGGAGAAGTTATGATGCAAATTTCAAGATAATGATTTCAAATAGTCAAAATAACATGCTTTTTCTCTCGAACATATTGTTATAATCATTTTTTTCAGATGTACTGTAATTATTTTCTGTATAAAAATTTAATTTGGTGTTCAAAAAGTCTTTCTTCAAACTTGAGTCTTGAAAAAGTGGGGGTCGTCTTATAATCGGGGTCGTCTTATATTCGGGACAATACGGTACTTCATTCTCAAATCGGCAATTCACGTGAAATTTTTTTTACATTTTATATAACACTCTGATTGTTCCATATCTGACCTACTGTGTTGAAGTTTGGGGAAATTCCTGTAAAACATTTATTCAGTCAATTTTCATTCTGCAAAAAAGAGCCATAAGGATAATTAGTAGAAAACGATATAGAGATCCAACAAATCCATTATTCCTTCAGTTAAATTTGTTGAAATTTCATGAACTAGTAGACCATAGTATTCTGCAAATTATGTTTAAAGCTCATAAAAAAACTTTACCAATCAACATTCAGAAAAGATTTGAAAAAAGAGAAAGCAAGTATGACTTAAAAGGAACAGAGATTTTTATAAAACCAAAGATCCTCTATACACAAGATAGCGCATTGCCGTTACTGGCAATGGTATGGAATGGTATACACCGCCCCTCTGACCTCACTTCCAGTCTCCTAAGTGGGCGTGGTCGCCCCTCTCCCCACATCGTTTTGGAACATACAACACTAAATACAGTACAACTTTCTTCCAAAAATACTTAAATAATAAAAATAACAGTATTATTAAGCAAAGAAGCAAGTTTTATTTTAGTTTTAAACTTCCTTTTATCCGATGGGAAAACGATGAGAGCCAAATCTCGCGAGAGTGTGTTGCTCAGACAGAGACAGGTCTCAAACAAAGTTCATTTTCTCCTAATCTGTCGGTCTGAAAATTGCCATTTTGGTGTCAGAATGTTCAGAAGGTTTGTGGCTTTTGAAAAATGGGTCCCATATTTACTTAGGTTACTATGGGGCGAAGGAATTGGTAATAATCTGTGCTCACGTTCACTTTTCCAATAGGACTCAATAGACTCAGGACCTGCTGTTAGTCTCCTAAAGGGGCGTGGCAGTCACGTGACACAGATACAGGAAACCGAACCGTAGGGGGCTGTCTCGTTTATAGAACGTCTCTGATAAAACCAAGATGCAGGACAAAATTGATGGAACGTTGTGTTTCTGTGAAAGGAATCAATTTATGGAACAATCTGAACAAAGAAAACAAAGAATCCAAATCAAACATTACATTCAAAAGAACAATTAAAACCTGTATGTTAAGGAAATATAACAAAAAATGTTGAGTTTGATTGACATACCCGTAGGCGGTGGTAATTTTATTTAATGTTATTTTAATTTTATTTTAGTTGTTTTTATTCACTTAATTTTTTTTTTATTATTATTATTTTTAATTTATGTTATTTGTGAAAGGGGCAGATCAGATAAGATTCTTCTTCTTTCTACTCCCTTTTCATTCAAAAGTTAGGAACATTTGTATTTGTGTTTGTATTAAATTGTTTTGTTTTTTTGAATGAAATAAAGAAAAAATAAAAAGGCTTTTAAGACTGATCATAGTGTCTTTTGTTGCAGGAGGGTGTGGAGAGTAGGGCTCTGAAGGATTTCTCCATTGACTCTCTCCTCCAGGAAGGGCTGTATCCCCGCATGTCAACACTGGACAGGAGGACCAACTTCTCCCCTCTTATCCCCGGCTTCTACCCCTCCATGTGGGCCGCTGAGTTCCCGGTCTTCCCTCAGCAGCTCCTGAACGCAACACATGCACATGCAGGAGCGTCGCAGCAAGCCAGGCTCCCTCACGCATTCCCTGCCTCTGCGCCGCTCGAGCCCTCGAGGCCCCTTGACTTAGCCGTGAAGAGAGAGATCATAAAGGAAGAGATGAAGGAGGAAGTCCCACCCAATCTCCTCCAAGGCGACTTCCTGAAAGAGTTCGTCAGCTCGGGCTTGGGAAGCACCATAAACGCTGGGCCGGTGCCATCGGAAAATTATCCACTAGGTCCGATTAAGGACGAGGCAGATTTCCGATCGTATCTGAGCCTCCTGAGCTCCGCTTCCCACCTGGGTACACTTTTCCCTCCCTGGCAGCTGGAAGAGGAGAGGAAGATGAAGCCCAAAGCGTCGCAGCAATGTCCCATTTGCAACAAAGTCATCCAAGGAGCTGGGAAACTCCCGAGACACATGAGGACACACACAGGAGAGAAACCCTACATGTGCACTATCTGTGAAGTGCGATTCACGAGGTATGTGAAGAGAAAAACCACAGAGATTGGGTGAAGATCTATCGTGCATTTTTGCCTATGAAGCACCGACTTATGTAAAACGAAAGGGTTCATGGAAAACTACCCCAGCCTCTTTTGACTGTGGTTAATCTATGTTCACCTTATCTAAATACGAGGGCTGAAAGTGGAAAGCCCCCTCCAGTGGTCTATGTGCATTAGTTGTATCTCACTCAGCTACATCCTCTTACTTTGCTGTAATTTAGGGCAGAGGTTTAACAGACAACACTACCACATCGTCTTTAAAACCAGGTTCTTGTCCATTTAAACGCCTTAGCAATTACACAGTGACCATAAAGGTATTAAGGTATCAAGGTTCACTTTATTGTCATTCCAAAAGTCAAAATACAAGTGGAACAAAATTTCGTTGCCACTGGCTCAAAGCAAGCAATAAAAAATACATAAAACACTAAAAGCTCTAAACACTAAAAGATAAGGACACTAGGCTAAAAATTAAAACGCTGCATACTCAAAAGTGCATAAGGATATACAGAGATTAAAGAGCTTGGTGCAGTACTGTAGATTGTACATTGTCGAGGGTAGACAGTAGGAATGGGTGATATTTTACCGTTCACGATAAACCGTCAAAAAAATTCCCGACGGTAAGAATTTGTCATCTCGCGGTAAAAACGATAAATTCCTGTTGATGATGTTTTTGTGTAAAGATGATTTATGGTTTTGCGTTAAATCGGAAAGCAGAGCAACATACGTGAAGAAAGAAAGAAAGAAAGAAAGAAAGAAAGAAAGAAAGAAAGAAAGAAAGAAAGAAAGAAAGAAAGAAAGAAAGAAAGAAAGAAAGAAAGAAAGAAAGAAAGAAAGAAAGAAAGAAAGAAAGAAAGAAAGAAAGAAAGAAAGAAAGAAAGAAAGAGGAAGGAAGGAAATGAGCAAGAAAGAAAGAAAGAAAGAAAGAAAGAGAGAGAAAGAAAGAAAGAAAGAAAGAAAGAAAGAAAGAAAGAAAGAAAGAAAGAAAGAAAGAAAGAAAGAAAGAAAGAAAGAAAGAAAGAAAGAAAGAAAGAAAGAAAGGAAGGAAGAAATGAGCAAGAAAGGAAGAAATGAGCAAGAAAGGAAGGAAGGAAGGAAGGAAGGAAGGAAGGAAGGAAGGAAGGAAGGAAGGAAGGAAGGAAGGAAATGAGCCAGAAAGGAAGGAAGGAAGGAAGGAAGGAAGGAAGGAAGGAAGGAAGGAAGGAAGGAAGGAAGGAAGGAAGGAAGGAAGGAAGGAAGGAAGGAAGGAAGGAAGGAAGGAAGGAAGGAAGGAAGGAAGGAAGGAAGGAAGGAAGGAAGGAAAGGTGTAACTCATTTAATTGTTTTTTATCAATTCAATTTAATTGCTGTAGTTTAGTAGTATTTAGTATCTTTTAGAGCAGTGATTTGGCTCCAAAGACTGAATGTGGTGATAGATTTATAGTTAAAAGTGGAGTTGAATTGGTATTTTTTCTATCGTCATTTTTATCGTTATCGGGATAAATGCCAGAAATTATCGTGATACATTTCTTAGTCCATACCGCCCATCCCTAGTAGACAGGGAATGGGTTCTGTTTATTTAAAAGTCTTATGGAGTGGGGGAAAAGAAAAGATTGTATGCATTAACCTACATACAATACATTTCATGAAAACATGTGGCTATATAAATGTTGTTTTCCTTTTTTCAGGCAAGACAAGCTTAAGATCCACATGCGGAAGCATACGGGCGAGCGTCCCTACATCTGCCTTCACTGCAATTCCAAGTTTGTCCACAACTACGACCTGAAGAACCACCTACGCATCCACACCGGCGTCCGCCCTTACCAGTGCGAGCACTGCTACAAAAGTTTCACACGCTCCGACCACCTACATCGACACATCAAGAGGCAGAGCTGCCGCATCTCCCGCCCCCGGCGAGGACGAAAACCAGCTACCTGGCGTTCCGCACCTGCCAGCAACTTCCTGTGCCCTCCTTCGGTCGCAGCCAACCCTCTGGAGGAGAACGGCTTGAGCCCGACATACCAGGCGGTCAAGGGTCACGGACTTGGGGAGTTGTTCGGCCTTGGCGGCAGGGGTCTGGGCTTCAAGAGCGTGGATGTTCCTGGCAGGCAGAGCAGGGAGGACCGGCCAGCAGAGGCCAAGCATGTCGCAGAGGAGGAGAAGGCGGGAGCAAGGAGACAGAGAGGAGTGTTTGCCTTCGCTCTCGCTGGAGAAGAAGTGCTTAGCCACTCTCCATTTTATACTGCAGCCTCTGACCCTTGGACCATGAGACTGGAGCGTGCTCCACCCATCCCCGAGCCTGCCAAATGAACTCTGGTCTGTAGATGAAAATATTTAAAAAAAACATCCTTTAATCTGTGTCTGACCTGCTCCACGAAGCTAAAGCACCTTTTTTGTGGCATCAATGAACCTTGTGAAGCCCGCTGAGGCGGCGGTAAAAATACAGTCCAATTAGGCGATTCAATATTATGAGTCCTGTGAATGTTTACAGATTATTTCAAACCATATAAGAAACAAAAAAATGGCAAAACTAATGAAGAAGACTGGAATTGATTGATGCTATCAGTTGTGTTATGTCTATACACACTTACAAAGATTTACACACGTGGAAAAAATTGTTGGTACCCCTCAGTTAAAGAAGGAAAAACCCACAACTCTCACTGAAATCACTTGAAACTTACAAAAGTAACAATAAATACAAATTTATTGAAAATTAAATAATCAAAATCAGCCATTACTTTTGAATTGTTGATTAACATAATTATTAAAAAAAACAAACTAATGAAATAGGGCTGGACAAAAATGATGGTACCCATAACTTAATATTTTGTTGCACAACCTTTTAAGCCAATTCAAAAGTAATGGCTGATTTAGATTATGTAATTTTCAATAATTTTTTATATATTGTTACTTTTGTAAGTTTCAAGCGATTTCAGTGAGAGTTGTGGGTTTTTCCTTCTTTAACTGAGGGGTACCAACAATTTTGTCCACGTGTGTATATATACATATATATATATATATATATATACACATATATATATACATACATATATATATATATATATATATATATATATATATATATATATATATATATATATATATATATATATATATATAAACCCGCATAATCCAGTATAATGTCCCTGAAATGAAAAGACTTAAAATATGCAATGAAAATGTACATTTGTTTTTACAAAAGTAACTGTAATGATTGCACATGTACTTTATGCAGATTGCAGAAATACCTAAATGCAGACGTGCAGGAGACAACTGAAGTCAAATTTGGTTTGAAAACTTTTGAATGAAATGAAATTAAAGATGTTATGAAAGTCTTTCAGATCATCGGCTGACCACTTATTAAACAAAGGGCACCAACTTGAATAATAAATCAGGATATGTAATAAGGTGTTATTATCCTTCACTGCCTTGTTCTGATTTAAGCTCCTTGTCTGCACTATTGTACATAGACAACAAACCTTTGGCAATGATAATGTTAATCATAGTTAAGTTGCTGATGATTTTATATATATATATATATTCACATGTACTGCTCTCCGAGGACCTTGAGAAATCCATCCAAAGATGAGTACCTATTTGATATTTCAGAGACTTGAATCATGCATATGTGTCTTCAGAGGATGTGTAAATCTGACTAATCAACTGCCGCTTTAGCTAGACAGTATGCTTGTGGGTTTGTTTGTTTTTTTGTTGTTGTTTTGTTTTATAGTGCTACAAATCAAGGTGGTTTCTACCCCATTTTTCATATGATGTTCATCTCTGATTTGTGTACCAAAAAAAAAAAGAGTGCAAAAATTATTTGAACTGAAATGGGAAAGTATTTTCTTGCTATTTATGCATATTTAAATAAATGAGCCTTGGCTATATTTTGCAAATCTGTTTTATAAAGACACTAAATGTTGACCTTTGCTCTTGTCTGGGTGTATGATTTTGGTGAAATTAACAACATATAATTTGTGTCCACGGCCCACTTCATACAACTGCTGCACTGGAGGACAAACTTAAGCTCAATTAACAGTCTGAATATCAAATACATACGCAGAGACACACACGCAGAGGAATAAAACATTTGTTAGAGTTAGTTTGAGCAATAATTGTAGCATTTTAATATCTGATATCTGATATTTAGAATAGCTTCCACTAGGAATGGGCGATATTTTACCGTTCACGATAAACCGTCAAAAAAAATCCTCACGGTAAGAATTTGTATCTCGCGGTAAAAACGATAAATTCCCGTTGATGAAGTTTTTGTGCAAAGCTGATTTATGGTTCTGTGTTAAATCCACGCACAACGTACGTGATGGATGGATGGATGGAAGGAAGGAAGGAAGGAAGGAAGGAAGGAAGGAAGGAAGGAAGGAAGGAAGGAAGGAAGGAAGGAAGGAAGGAAGGAAGGAAGGAAGGAAGGAAGGAAGGAAGGAAGGAAGGAAGGAAGGAAGGAAGGAAGGAAGGAAGGAAGGAAGGCAGAAAAAAGACATTGATGACGTTTAGTATAATTTAGTATCTTTTAGAGCAGTGTTTTGGAGGCTCCAAAGACTGAATGTGGTGATAGATTTATAGTTACAAAGGTGGAGTTGAATTGGTATTTTTTTTATCGTCATTTTTATCGTTATCGGGATAAATGCCAGAAATTATCGTGATACCTTTTTTTAGTCCAGTGCATGTATAATCCCTAGCTTCCACTATAACGTTTGTCATACACACACACACACCACATAGCAGCTGATATTCTTGCAGAGGGGAACTACACATTTCAAACTAATAATATCCATTATATGCATTTTTTTTTTTATGAATGGAGATTTAATTAAATGCAAAACAAGGGGAATATACAAAACGACAACAAATGGATGAGGCAGAGAAAAAAGCATGATGAGACAGAGAGAATGAAAGAATGTGGATAATACATCAGCTACAAATAAACAACTGAAGAGATCAGACATGTAAATTATTACAACATTCAATGTCGTTCTGCCAAAAGCTTTTTCATGATTTACAGCGACTGTTTCAAGTACAGCTCTATTGTTATTCTTCGTACTGCCCTCTTGTGGCAAAGAGAAGCCACTGCACGTGTTTGTATTCAGTTATTTCCAATATTTTCAAACTGGCAATGCGTCATTATCTGAATGAATTCAGTAAAATTCATAAATATATGCATTTTTTGTATGTTTATTGACGGTTAAGTGATTAGACAACAAATATCTGAATGTAAGGTTTAGTGTCCACAGACCGCGGTGAAGTCAGCATTTCCCCACCAGAGGGCGCTAAAGAATTACTTTTAATGTCAGAGAAACTTTTACATGTCACATAGTGGGGTTAGTGATAATTTTAGAGCAAGTCAAAACAACTTGCTCAAAAGGGAGAAAAAGTGATTATACAGCGGTGGAGGAGGTTGTGAGGACAACCCCAAATGACTACCTCCTGTCTATTTTTCTGCATGTATAATTAGCATTGGTACTTCAATTCCTTTGTGTTCAACCACTGAACTTTTCCACCTATGCCTAACAGTTTATAGCCGAGTAATCCGCAGATTTCCAGACGTATAAACTACAGCCCAGGTAAATGTTGTGTCTCATTTGTTTTTTTTAAACTATTTTGTGTCAGTCAATCATAGGAAGCAGGAAGGATGCATTTGCAATTTACGCGCATGTGCAAAAAGAAAAGTGCATTTGTTTGTGCGTGTGCATGACATCCTTAATCCCAGCCTTTCCTGAGAGGTATGACTTCCCGACCAAGTAACCCACAGCGTCAGCTGTGTTCCTCTGAACGCCCTGACGATCTTCTGATGCCTGAGTGAGAGCAGTGGCGTGTGTTTGTGCATGCCTGCGCATACAAAGCATTTCTAATGGGACATCCTCTGAGGAAGCCATCTGTCAGTGCAGCCGCACAATGAAGGAGCTGCTGAAGGTAACACTGTTTCATGCTCTCTGCTGACTTTCTCAGAGGTCAGCAAGGAAACAGTTTCATAACAAAGAACATTGGAATTGTTTTTGTCTTTTTTAATTGTTTTGTATTTATTGTGTTGTATTGGGGTTATTTAACTCCAACTTTAACCCTTCCCTAACAGTTTATTCACAAGAAACTTTACTTTACTTTACTTTATTTATTTCTCAGGACAATGCACATTGATGAATACGACGGAGTATTAGGGCCAAAAATTGAAATTAAGAGATTAAAGTCATAATATAATGAGAATAAAGTCGTAAAATTACGTGAATAAAGTCATAATGTTGCGAAAATAAAGGCGAAATAGAATAAAGTCGTAATATTACGAGAATAAAGTTGTAACATTACGAGAACAAAGTCGTAACATTACGAGAATAAAGTCGTAATATTACGAGAATAAAGTCGTAATAGAATAAAGTCGTAATATTATGAGAATAAAGTCGTAATATTACGAGAATAAAGTCGTAAAATTACGAGAATAAAGTCGTAAAATTACGAGAATAAAGTCGTAACATTACAAGAATAAAGTCGTAAAATTACGAGAATAAAGTCGTAAAATTACGAGAATAAAGTCGTTACATTACGATAATAAAGTCGTAAAATTACGAGTATAAAGTCATAACATTACAAGAATAAAGTGGTAATTTATGAGAATAAAGTCTTAATGTTACGAGAATAAAGGAAGAGCATCTTCTCCCTGTGTTAAAATGAGGAATATCTTGTGAAGTTATATTTATATATTATATTATATATTACGACTTTATTCTCGTAATATTACGACTTTATTCTCACAACATTATGACTTTATTCTGGTAATTCTACGACTTTATTATCGTAATTTCCTTTTTTTTTTTTGTCTTAGTTTGGCCCTAATACTCGTAGATGAACATATATACATATGTAAATGTGCCAGATTGTAGCACAAGGCTAGTTTCCATCTGTACTTCAAAACAATGAAATAAACAATGAAGACATGATCAGAAAGTAGCTTTGTGCAGACTCCAACTGTAAAGTGTCCGTAATAACTCTATTATTTTGTTTTCACCTCGTCTCACATGCAACAAAAGAACAGTTAACTCAGCCCCCCAAACACAAAACCACCTGCTGCCGTTTAGCTCTGCACTGTTGTTAACTCCAGCAAGGCAGAACTTCTTTCTCATATATGCTGTATAGCAGGGGTTCCCAACCTTTTTTGTGCCAAGGACCAGCAGAAGTATAAACAAAAAGCTCAGGGACCGGTTGACAATTTATGTCAATTTTAATAAACATTTTAGAAAAAAACAATGCATTTTAAAATGCAGGCTATCATCAGCGACGTTAGCTGATGTTGTGGCCTTTAAAACTTGCTTCTGCAAATCTAAGTCACGTTTTTTCCTTCCACTGGTTTGTCTTTGAGAGAAGGATGTTTTGTATTTAAGTGTCTTTGAAGCTTGGATGGCTTCTTTTGCTTCGTTGGCGAGCGTTTCTCCACATAAAATACAAAGTGTGTTTGGCGCCTCCAAATCGCCCGTTGCAACAAATCCGTATTTTATATACATAATGTCGTACTTGCGATTAAAGCTTTTGCTTTTCTTTTTGGTAGGATTTTCCACTTGTTCATCACTATTTCTTTTACTCGAACAACCAGTAAAGAAACGGCTCATGGAGGTTTGCTGAGGTCCGCTCATCTCTGCAGCAGACTGAACCTAACCTGCATACAGCACCTGTGCATGGCGCTGTTCAGTCCGGTCAGGTACCAGAACTTATTGTCCGCCAAGCCATGACAGGGCTGCCACTCAAAGAAACACATTTCGACAAGTTTTGGATGAAATTATATGACAAAAAAATGCAAAAATTGTTTTCTTAAATTTAGTATGAGGTTGCTTTAATTATGTGGCAAATGATAATAAACACGAGAAAGATGGGTACTTCAATGAAAAATAGATATTTTATTCAACTTTGCTGCTGTCATTCATGCAGGGAGACACCTAAAACATGCTGGATAGGTCTCTCCAGGACCGGAGTTGGAGACCCCTGTATTATGCTCTTATTTATTCATGTAATAATATACAGGTGGAGGTCGGAAAATTTGAATATATTGCAAAACTTCATTCGTAGTAAATTCAACTTAAGGTGAAACAAATATTATTTCCCACGACATGCAAAGTGAGATATTTCAAGCCTTTATTTGTTATAATTTTGATGATTATGGCTCAGAGTTTATGAAAACCCCAAATAAAAAATCTCAAAAAATTTGAATATATTATGAAATCATTAAACAATTCAATCATCAAAATTATAACAAATAAAGGATTAACACATATTGCTTTGCCTGTAATGAGACTATGTACTGTAATGTACATGTATTACGCGGTCTGATAACCATATCCCGACGAATATTTAATTCTCTGCGCATTAATTCTGCACCTTCATCAATTGTGTCTTCATCAAAAGGACATGCCATGTTCGTAACAATGGACTTCTAAAATACTGACTCTGTTTTTAATGACAGACGGCAGAACTTCGCCAAAACTCGCCTGCTGACTAAATGAATGAGGAAATCAAATGTGCGTGCGGCTCTGAAAGAGGCGGAGACGCAGAGAAACTCGAGGTTCATTGATATAAACCTGGTCCAGGTTAGGTTCAGAGCGTCTGTTACTGCAGTAACTGACCGAGAGCTTAAGTTACCTCTCTTTGTGAAACAGGCTAGAGTTACCTCTCTTTCTCTGGTTTGAGTTACCTCCCTTTGTGAAACGGAAAACTCAGTTTCCCTCATTTCAGGGTTAACAGACTCAGAGTTTTCACTAAACCTGCTTTGTGAAACGGACCCCTGCTCATCATTGATCAGCATCTCTAGTATTGATCAGTGAGCGCAGTCGTCTGGTGCGGGGAGACGCAAAAAAGAAAAAAAAAAAAAAAAAGCTGCGCTGACACGCGGCTCTGGGCAGAGATTGTATGAGGTGAAGTGAAGTGAGATGCCTCACTCCATTGGGAAAAAACCGTCTGGTGACAATTGCCGACAATTTGGATTATCGCTTTTTGTCGACAACGTCGTTGCAGCCCTAATTATGATCGGAACACAAGCCATTCCACGGCCCGGTAGTAACGGCTCTACGGACCGGTACCGGTCCGGGGACCGGGGGTTGGGAATCACGGCTGTATAGGACATCTCTCTCTTTTAGCTCTAAAAACAAAAGTATTTCTAATCATCAGTGACACTTTGAGCATACGACGGAGTATTAGGGCCAAACTAAGAAAAAAAAGAAGGAAATTACGAAAATAAAGTCATAATAATATGAGAATAAAGTCGTAATATTACGAGAATAAAATCGTAATATTAAATATATTATAAATATATAAATATAACTTCACAAGATGCTCAATATTCAACCTTTTAACACACTCTTCCTGTTAGAGTTCTCATAAATTAACACTTTATTCTTGTAATATTACGACTTTATTCTTATAAATTGCGACTTTATTCTCGTAATGTTACGACTTTATTCTCGTAATATTACGACTTTATTCTCATATTAAGACGACTTTATTCTCATAATATTACAACTTTATTCTCGTAATATGACGACTTTATTCTCGTAATATTACGACTTTATTCTCATAATATGACGACTTTATTCTCATAATATGACGACTTTATTCTCATAATATGACGACTTTATTCTCATATTACTTTATTCTCGTAATGTCACGAGTTTATTCTCGTAATATTAAGACTTTATTCTCATAAATTACGACTTTATTCTCGTAATGTTACGACTTTATCCTCGTAATATTATGACTTTATTCTATTACGACTTTATTCTCGCAACATTATGACTTTATTCTCGTAATTTCCTATTTTTTTTTTGTCTTAGTTTGGCCCTAATACTCCGTCGTATGAGCAAACCTATAACACTGTTGGGTTTTTCCCCCTTTGCTGTTGCCACCATTGTTTATTTGTTTATTTGATTGGATCCCCATTAGCAGCTGCACAGCAGCTACTAATATTGCAGGTGTGTAACCTTTATTTTGCATAATTAAAAACACTTAAAACATTATGTTGTTCTGTGTCCCTTTGACCATAAAGATGATGTTTTTTCCTGCTAAACTGAATAAGTGAATTCTAAATACATCAGCATTCATACGTCATGTATCTACACCCTGAACCCCTGGAACATCCCCAACAAAACAAATAATTGTTTTTTCCCCACAAGAGCTTAAAAACTGTTTTGAAATACAGCCAAGGAGACGACAGTTTTGATTACGCTTTTCATAATTCTTGTTGACTGACTTAAATAGGCGCTAGGTCACGTGACCTCCCATCCACAGTTACATTTACAAGATTCAAGATTAATTTGTTACATCTCAGAACATCAGAGTCAAAATATTGGGTTTGGTGCCAAAATCTTCCATAATCAATCAATCAAGCTTTATTTATAAAGCCCTTTGCATACATATATGTAGCACAAAGTGTTTAAAAATTGTACAATTTAAAAAGTTAAAACAGGGGCCAAACCCCCCCACCTCTCACACAAACCACACTCCCCCACATACACACTACAGACGCATCATATTAATTAAAATGTAGAGTAACTAACTATAACAATTAACTATAACAAAAATGGCAAAAGAGTGAATTTGACGATTTTCAAGTAAAATATCTTTCCCCCTTGCTGTGTGAAAGAAATAATTATAATTAAAGCTGCAAGCAGCAATGAACGGGCCCTCGCGCGTGCAATTTTCACCCATAAAGATCAAGGACTCTTTATGTCAAACCATTCAAAAAATATTGCAGAAAACTATCAGATATCGACCAATCAGAAAAAGGGGTGGGGCTAATTTGCACCAATTATGTTCAAGGACTCAAAACTGAGTCCGATGACACCACACACGAGTCTTTATGTCAAACCATTCAAAAGTTATGGCACAAAGTAGGAACTATCAAATATGGAATGATGAAGAGGGGGGCGCACTTTTTGGCGTCTATCGTCGCCACGGTAACGCTTTTGACTGAGAAAAGTAATGTGCGTCGTCGCAGGATGGAGACGCACATTTTGATGTATAACACACCTGGGTGCACGTTGCGGTTCGGGTCGTATTAACTGCCGAAGGAATGGCATAAATTGCGCCAAAATTACACAATTAATTAAAAAATGGCCGACTTCCTGTTCAGTTTCGGCCATGACGCCAAGAGACTTTTCTTTAAGTTGCGACATGATACAGGTGTGTACCGATTTTCGTGCATGTACGTCAAACCGTATTGTGGGGCTTGAGGCACCAAGTTTTCTAGGGGGCGCTGTTGAGCCATTAGGCCACGCCCATTAATGCAAACCATTAAATATCACATTTTTCGCCAGGCCTGGGTTGGTGCAAAATTTGGTGACTTTTGGGGCACGTTTAGGGGGGCAAAAAGGCCTTCATTTCGTCAGAAGAAAAAGAAAGAATAAAGAAAAATTCCTACAGATACAATAGGGCCTTCGGGCCCTAATAATCCTGGAGTAAAGTGTGATATTAAAAGCTCAGACAGCAGCCAGACAGCATGTTTGAGCCTCAGTTAGGCCGGTCTCCGTGGTAACCATGGGGTCGCAGCTCCACGGCCGCCGCTCTGTAACTACTGGCTTCAGTTGGAAGCTTTGTGATATAAAAAGAAAAGGACTGAGCAGGTGTCAACATCCTTTTAATGTTTTCAAAAGCTGACTGCTGCGAGTGCCAAATATCCAGATGTTTTTTGTCATACAGCTAAACATACTGTGGCGAGGGCGGGGATGTATCTCCCCATTACTCTTTGTGACCTCATGCACGTGTCCAGGCGTCGGCAGCTTGTTAATTGTTTTATAGTTTTTGGGCGGTCTGGCCTGACCCCTAGATTTGAAATTGAGGTGATCAGGAAGCATAGCTGGCTCCGTCTGAATGAAAACGTCTCCTTGGTGAGTTTGGGGCCAGCTGATTTGATGTGCTGCGAGCTGGGCCTCTCGCGACGCCCATGGACCAGAATATCATGCATAAAGATTTCAACACCTTCCAACATCTCTAGCATCCTCCACTGGGAGACTCCTAGTGCATTTGATGAGCAGGAAGAAAATCTTGCTACTGCAGCTGCTAAATGATGTCATACGTTTTTCTAATTTACAGATGTAGTGCAGTGAAATCTATCAGAACCCACTGCCAGCATCACTACAGGAAAACACAATTTCTTATAATAATAATAATAATAAATTTTATTTGTATAGCACTTTTCATGTGTAATCTCAAAGTGCATTACATAAACAAGGGAAAGTCAGGGCACATAAAAGACGAGAAGTAAAAAAAGCATAAAAATAGTAAAAAAAACATCTAAGAAAGACCAGGGAAAGCCTTCCTGAACAGGAAAGTTTTAAGCCCCTTTTTGAAGGTGTCCACAGACTGGGGTTGACGGAGGTGTTCAGGGAGGGAGTTCCAGATGTGGGGGCAGCAGAGCAGAAAGCTCGGTCTCCCATGGAGCGGAGTCGTGTGCGGGGCTGATAGAGGAGGTTGGTCTTTTGTGAGCGGAGGTTCCGGGTGGATGAGTGAGGGGTCAGGAGGTCTTTGAGGTATTGAGGGGCAGTGCTGTAGATGCAGAGGTGGGTGATGAGGGTGATCTTGAATTGGATTTCTTGCGGTTATGGGAAGCCAGTGGAGTTTCTGGAGAATAGGGGTGATATGGTCGTATTTGCAGGTTCTCATCAGAGTTCGGGCGGCACAGTTCTGAATGAGTTGGAGTTTCCGAAGGTGTTTGTTGGGGATACCGATGAGCAGGCTGTTGCAGTAGTCAAGCCTCTTCTTAGATATCTCTTCTGTACGGAAGAGTATTAGGGCCAGGCAAGAGAAAAAAAATTTGAGAGTGGAAGATTGTTTTTTATTGTGCACTTCGAGAAAAAAGACGAAATGTCGAGAAAAAAGTCGAAATGTCGAGAATATTGTTGAAGTATAATTTCGAGAAAAAAGTCGAAATGTTGAAAAAAAAGGCGAAATTTTGACTTTATTCACAAAATTTAGACTTTTTTCTCGAAATTATACTTCAACATTAATCTCGACATTTTGACTTTTTTCTTAAAATTTCGACTTTTTTCTTGACATTTTGTCTTTTTTCTCAACATTTCAACTTTATTCACGAAATTTTGACTTTTTTCTCAACATTTTGACTTTTTTCTTGACATTTCAACTTTTTTCTCAACATTTCGACTTTTTTCTCAACATTTCGACTTTATTCTCGAAATTTTGACTTATTTCTCAACATTTCGACTTTTTTCTCGAAATTCTACTTCAACATTAATCTCGACATTTCGACTTTTTTCTCGAAGTGCATAATGAAAAAAAAAACCTCCTCTAAAATATAATTTTTATTTTTCTCCTGCCTGGCCCTAATACTCTTCCGTACTTCTGAGATAATATCTAAACAACTAATATATTTTTGCCAAATTTCTCTCTTTCCTTTGTAGTTCTGTTTTGAATTTCTGCACAAGCATACAGTTTTCATCTTGTAGAGCTATCCAGAGGCAGGCCAGATGCTTCCAGTCTTGTAACAAGACTGAATGTGCGGCAAGCATCTTCATTTATGATATTAACATAAATTCTTGTGCCAATTTTGAATTATAGTGTAGTCGAAGCCTTTTGCAGCTTCTTGATTTTTCCCATTTACGTCATGCGCTGAACCGTAGACAGATGTGGTCCACTCATCCTTTCTGGTCTCCGTGACCTTGTTCAGCGACAAGCTGTGGCCACGTGCTTTCCCACATTTATTTCCATCCCCCAGATCATCGCACACATGAGGCCTCTCACGTGCACTTATCAGTGTTTCTTTGTCATATTTTGATGCATCTTTGCACCACTCAAACCAATGTTTCCACTTTCTATTTTAGTTTTAAATCATCTGCACTTTGTACAGTGACTGACAGCAGCAACATACATTTAAAGTGGAAAATGCATGTTAAAATAAACACGAACAATGTTGTCGACACGGACTGGCCTGGTGGTATTCCCCCTCACTGCAGCCATCGATGGTACAGCGTCCAGTTTCAGCTCATTTGCTGTGCAGCGAACAAACTTCCCACACTCATCAAAAGCCTCCCTTCTCCTGAAACATTTTTTTTCCCCTCCTCAGAAACATTAAATTGGTCACTGCAGACTCAAACAAAACAACTGAGGCTTGCTCAGAGGAAAAACCAGATTATAAACTGTTTTATTTCAGTTATTTGTTCTGTTATACTTGTCTGAACATTGGGGTGTGTGTAAGGGGGGGGTACCATGATGAAACCAGCAAGATTTTGAAAACAAACAAAAAAAATGCATATTTTGAAACCCCTTTGATCAGATCTGAAGCCACAGCGTTTCACATACAAATCCATCGTCCAACGTCATTACAAGAGTCTCACTTTTACAGGTAATTAACACATTTTGGTGTGACCAGGGAGCACTTAAAGGAGCATGAGGCAGGATTGAGGCAGGATTTATGCAAAAAATGTGTATACGTTTTAAGTTTTCTAGTAATAATGTCAGATTAAGCGTTTCAAACCAAAAAGAATGTTTCCTCTACTGTATCTCTCCTTTGCCTTGAACAGGCTGTGTGCTGCAAAATGTGCTGCAATTCGGTCCCGAATTTCCCGCGCTGGGCTGCAGATGTGACGTCACATGACGCTGCATGTGCGTTCTCCCCGTTCTCCCGTGCCGGCATCACTGTTGGCTGCAGTACCCCCGACGGCCGTCGTGGTGAAGGGTGGCGCTCATTTCTTAAAAGGAGCTTCATGCTCCTTTAATACAGGATATACATTGATGTCCCTTTCCCACACCCCCTTACTCGCACTGAGTGGCAAAAATGGCTGCAACTAGTGGAGAAGACGGGATAACAGACGATTATCGGCTTAAATTAAAGGCAGTTGGACTTCACAGTGACCCGTACATTTACCAAGAACCAGTGGTCCATGGACATTAATATTTGGTCACGAATCCAGTTTCTTGATATTTATATGTACTTAATTTCTACGCCAGGGAAATATATGAAGCAAAGCTTAAAGGAGCATGAGGCTCCTTTTAAGAAATGAGACTCTCTAGCGCCACCCTTCACCACGACGGCCGTTGGGGGTACTGCAGGCAACAGCGAAGCCGGCACGGGAGAACGGGGAGAACGCACATGCAGCGTCATGTGACGTCACATCCACAGGACAGCGCGGGAAATTCGGCCCCAGCACTGCAGCACATTTTGCAGCACACAGCCTGTTCAAGGCAACGGAGAGATACACTAGAGGACTCATTCTTTTTGGTTTGGAACGCTTCATCTGAACTTATTACTAGAAAACTTAAAACGTTTACAAATCTTTTTCATAAATCCTGCCTCATGCTCCTTTAAAGGCATACAAAAGTCTTGACGCTTGGTCCGACTTCAAGGCAGGATTTGTTGTAGAAATTAAAGTGATGAGGACACCGAACTTTATGATTTGACCGTTTAACGTTAGCTACCCAAAAATCCAACATTACCGGGTTCAAAATGGGAACCGCAAATCCACGTTTTGGTGCCTGGAATCCAGTTGTTTCTGCGAATTGCAGCGATAGATTTCTTGCTAAATCAATGAGTACAGTTGATCCCACAACAGTTCTTTCCCATTTTAGATGTTTGAGTACTCAAACTGAAAGTTTACGCTGCCACTCAGTCTTCACAGCGGGTTACGCTCAATGGGCGTAGCCCTTATGATAGTGATTTTAACGTTCAACAACACCTCATCCTACCCATCAAACAACATTTATTCTCACTTTTATTGAGCCAAGCAAGCCTATAGGCCTATGCTGCAGAAAGCAGAGTAAAGTCACAAACTTGTTCAGTAGAACACACACACACACACACACACACACACACACACACACACACACACACACACACACACACACACACACACACACACACACACACACACACACACACACACACACACACACACACACACACACACACACACACACACACACACACACACACACACAGGCCTGACAGCTGTCAATCACATGGCGCTGAAAACTCAGATAGTCACAGACTGACTCAGTTCCATCTTTGATACAGCTTAAATACCAAAAAAAACAAAACATAACTGGTCTAAAATTACACAATATATTTAGATAGATATAGACACAGCGGTCTATAACATCATTTCTGAGCTCTATAACAGAGAATAGTGTAACGGTTACCAAAGGTAAGTATATAGATGATATTTATTTAACCAGTATCAGTAGGTCTAGGAACGACTGAAGAGCCTGAAAACCTGTGTCAGCAGAATTACCACACACACACACACACACACACACACACACACACACACAACGGAATGGTTTGAATTCAATGTATTGTTCACAAAATAATAAAGATGAGTTTACAAACCCTGCCTACCTAAGCCGGCTTCCTAGTGTGCCCAAATGCACAATAAATGGGCCCATAAAATAAAATAAAGGTTCCTTCAAAATAAAGAGTTCAATGTCCAATGCATACTGCTCCTTTAGGGAAAGAAGCAAAGGTCTTCTTGTGTATGAGTGTGTGTTCTTTAATGTCTGTGTTCGAACTACCCGGGTAGATTTTGAGTGTTAGTCTTATCTGTCTGTTAATGAAGAGGGAATCAACAATGCTGTGCTCTGCAGATGGATCCTGCGGCTGGCCACACCGCGTTGCTGGTTCCTCCACAGTCAATCCTCAATTCAAACTGGCTTGCCACTGAACATTAAGTTCAGATCCCGATCGACTCAGTCTGGGTAAAAAAACGATCTATGCAAACAGCGAAGAATGCATATTATAATCTATATTTCTTTCTATCGATCTCCTTAAATCATCACTATCATTAACATTTCCTCTCTTAGTATATCAATCATGAAAGATACACACTGTCTAATCATTGCAAAATGAATAGAATTACATCACATCACAACATTCACTTCAACATGTAAATGAAATAATATATTTAAACTCACTATTTATATTTTTAACACATTAAATCTATGTATTCTCTTTTAACAGCACTGTAATTGTAACATATTTTTCATTAAACATGGGCCCTTTAATATTCAGCCCTCTTTTAACGGATCAAACAGCCATTATGTATTCACTTAAGCATATTTAAACCATTAAATTACCTTAATAATACAGGTAATCAATCAATACTCCTTCAGTAACATAACTTTAACCTCAAACAATTAAATATAAGGCACCTTTAATGGTGTAAAACACTGTTACTGCTCTGCTACAGACAGTATCACAGCTCCATAGTGTACAACCTTAGCATGACAGTGCACAATTAGCTCGCGGCTAGCGGGATTAGCTCGGTGCTAACGTAATTAGCGACCTTTTACACTAATTTATCACCACTAAAATGATATGTATCTGTATCTGTGTAGTCTCTCGTACTCTTGGCGACAGTATCACAGCTCCAATTGGTTTTTATTCATGAATCAAGAGTAACACAGTCAAAGGGAGTCCTGATAGCCAAGATGGCGGATTAGCATTAGCATTTCTTACCGGAGCTAAGGCCTGCTAACAGAGGCTCTCCATTCCAGCTGAATCCTCACACAATGTAACACCCTGGCGAACAAATTACTTGTTAACAGTGTGTACCAGGCGAATTATGGTGAATTTCTGGTGTGAGGAGTGTTTATTTGTTACCGGGAGTTCTCAGTTTGTAGCTGTGTGCTCTTGGCAATGACTTCTGCCGAAAAGAGAGTGAACACAGGCTGACCGTTTACTCATAGCGGACGCGCCACCCTCTGGTCGGCCATGGAACTGCACCGTTCCACAACATTAAGTTCTGAAACCCAGGTGGGTTACAATAGACTCGGCGGTCTAGTTGACAACAACACAAAGCTCATTCAAATAGGCAGCTGGTCAAGGCTACACAACATTCTGATAAAGAAATTATTTATGAAGGTTACACTGACTCACCAATGGCAGTTGACTCTTCCATAACAAAATAATCCAGGTAACGTGGAAAACAGGGTAACATTCAAAACTTTGTACATGCTTAGTCCTCTTTTAAAGTTTAGCGCTCATCTCCTTCATGGCAGCAAATTTGCAGAGTCGGCGTAGGATACGCGGCGATGTACATGTACGGTGCGCGTCGCCGCGTACCCTACGGCGTAGTCTCTGCGTCGATTTAACGCGGAACCATAAATCAGGCTTTACAGTCAATCAGCGTTGGCTCACAGCCCCGATGCGTTCAGGACAGTTGTAAAGTAAGAATTAGCCTACACTGGCCGCACAATGCACATTTTATCATTATTATAGCCTACAATTTATGATTATAGACAAAGGTGTCAAAAGTATTTACATTCATTACTCAGGTAGAAGTATAGATCCTAGAGTTTAAAAATACTCCTGTAGAAGTTGAAGTATCAACTCAAGTTTTTTAAGTAAAAGTATAAAAGTACTGGTTTCAAAACTACTTAAAGTATAAAAGTAAAAGTAATGTAAGGGGGAAAAAAGCCATTAAGGAAAAAAGCCATTGAAAATGAATGCATCTTAGTATAATGCAAATATATTAAAGAAGCATATATGTGTACTATTGAGCATTAACATGTGTTTCAGAGAGCAGCAGATATGATGACTAGTTGCCTATAAGTATTGTAATGGTGCAAAAAGTCAAACTTCAGAGGCATGTTATCATTTATCCTAACCTTTATTGGAATGTACATCCAAGTTTAGTTGCAGGAATCTGAGGGAACGGATGTAAGAACAAAACTGGACAAGAACATCTGAAACAACCACAACCAAATTCACTCTATCCGGATGGAGCAATTTAACTGGATAGTTTTTATTTAAAGGCTGAAATGAAATAGAGTAACAAGGCTGTTTTTAAAATGTAAGGAGTAAAAAGTACAGATAATTGCGTGAAAATGTAAGGAGTAAAAGTAAAAAGTCGTCTGAAAAATAATTACTCCAGTGAAGTATAGATAACCAAAATTTCTACTTAAGTAAGGTAACAAAGTATTTGTACTTTGTTACTTGACACCTCTGATAAAAGATGAACGTATCACACAAAACGGGGCCCTATCATTGGGTCCTATGAGCTTGTGGGCCCCGTGGCGACCGCCCCCTCGCCCCCTCGCCCCCTCTGGCTCCGCTAAAGCTAAGGATTAAACTGGAGGTTCAGAGAAATCCAAGTAAACATGTCGATTATTGAGTAAGGTGCATTCAACTCCGTGACGCTAAGTGGTGCCACACGCACTTTCACGTTGGCGTTCTTCCAGTACACAAAAGCCCGAAGGAGGACAACAACATGAGAAAAAAAAAAAAAAGCTCGGCTAAGCGTGGGTTGGTATACATGCCGGAATAACTCAGATTAGGCACTAAAAGCTCGATCTCCAGAGGTTCAGTTCTGTTCACCTACAGTCCGGCTAAGGCAGGGATCGGCAACCCGCGGCTCTAGAGCCGCATGCAGCTCTTTAGCGCCGCCCTAGTGGCTCCCTGGAGCTTTTTCAAAAATGTTTGACCTTTTTTTCCTTTTTTTCACTTTTTTTCTCTTTTCTTTTTTTCTTTTTTCTTATTTTTTTCCTTTTTTCTTCCTTTTACCTTTCCTTTTTTTTCTCGAAATTTTGACATTTTTCTTGACATTTCGACTTTTTTCTCAACATTTCGACTTTTTTCTCAATATTTCGTCTTTTTTCTGGAGATTGTACTTCAACATTAATCTCGACATTTCTACCTTTTTCTCAACATTTCGACTTTTTTCTCGACATTTCAACTTTTTTCTCGACACTTCGCCTTTCGCCATTTGCCTTCATTCTAAGGCTGATACAAGACTCATTTTTTTGCGGCTCCAGACATATTTGTTTTTTGTCCAATATGGCTCTTCTAACATTTTGGGTTGCCGACCCCTGGGCTAAGATGTAAACATGGCTTTTAAACCTTCAATATCGGTCAGATTAAGGCAACAATTCGATTTTCTACTAGTGCATGTTAACATACTGAATGTGCAAACAGAATTTCAGGTGATGATGAAGCAAAAAGGATCGTTCACATCAACACAGAAGCTGCCAGCAGACTTTTACAATCAACAGAGAGTTAAGTATTGAGTGATCACAGCACTAAGAACAAAAGGGGGAACTGGTTTCTTCCGATCTGCACTGACAGAGCGCCACACAACAAAGCCTGCAGTCGCTTTCAGAACCACAGCGCTTCCCCACACTGCCCGGCCCGGCCCTTCAACAACCACAACTGTCAGGCAAATGTCTTTTAGAGAATGTGTAAATCATTCAAAATGAGCTGATTGCCCTGAACCAGACCTCCCAAAAACTAATTAAGATCCAAAATCAAAGTGAATCTATGAGAACTACCTGGTAACAACTGGTAACAATATTTCCCAGCAAGTATCTGGTTTATACCCATATGGAAAAGATACATAAAAAACGTATAAGAAGTTTACATCACCTACAGTAGTAAATCTTTAGGCTTTACATGTATTGTGTGTCTTATAAGACTTATAAGTCCCATACTATGATAAACTCTTGAAAGTGGCCTCTTTTGCATTCTTTTCATACAAGATAATAAAAAGAGTTAAGTATGAATCAAGTAAAAAATAATGTATGTGGTCTATAAGGAAATTGAACAGCAAATGATGTTTTCAATACATGTTTCATATAATCTTTGTAGTTTTTAATTATATGTCAGTTTTCAAGACATATGCTTTTCATATATGGAAACATAACATTATATGCAGGTTTTCTGTATGTAAAGTATACAAAATTTGCAAGGGAATTATGCTTTTTTAATGTTTTATATAAGTTTGTTATATTTCATCTAATTAAAATGACTAAAACCAGTATAAAAAAACTTATGAGTATGTAGCATTAATTAATTAATGAAAGAATGAGGCAATAAACATGTTAAAAACATTTCTTTCATTCTTCCTCTTGAAGCATTACTTTCACTCTGTGTGACACCTGAAGTGACGTGAAAACAACACATCAAGCCATTAAAATTTTTTACAAATCTTTATTTTTAGAAACATTCGAGAAACTGATTTATATAAGTCATTTTTTGCAAAGGATCTTTTCAAGTTTTTATATCAAGATTTCTTTGTTTAAAATTTCCCACCAGGCACTAATATAAGAAAAAAATAGCAGCATGCAAACATATTAAAGCAAATACTACATACTAAAAAAGTAAAAAAAAAAACAATCTCAAAAGTATATATCAAAGATCTGAAAAGCACTGAGGTTGTCGGTGCCTCACGCTCGTGTCTCGGAGCTGGGAGTATGGTAGTAAAGGCTCTGCCCTCCTCTCTAACCATGGAAAATCTGGAAACCACAACCAGACCTGAATCTGAGAGGGAAGAGTTCTTGTGGAGTTGAAGAGAACAATGAGATCCTGACAGATTAATGTGACTGAATACAACGATGTTGAAAAGCGGTAGAACATCTTTGAACAGTCTACTAGGTTTGGGATTCAAGCTTCATGTTCATGGTTTAGAAGTCTTGGTTGTTGACAGTTATTCATTAAGGTCAGTGGGAGGAAAAAACTACATAAGTAACTAAACCAGACAATAATCAGTTTCTACGGCTATTCAACTGGATGGTTGAGTTACGTCGACTGTGAAATAAGGAAGATTGTTCTTACACAGACACAACCTCATCAGTAACAAAGTTTAGAGAATATACATTACAGATAGGGTCGCCAGTTCCCCATATCTTCAGACTGTTCGTGCGCGAGGGTCAGGGTTGGCGTAGAGATACACACATTTTTCGGTTAGTTTTTTCTTTTTAAATCCCAACCTTTGCGTAGAAGGTGGCTTGCGCATCTTTCAAGCCCCGTTTTGTGCGCAAGCGAGCTTTATAAATGAGGCCCCCGAGATGTAAGAGGTTGCAAGACCATGGAAAGATTTAAAAACAAATAAAATGGATCCTATACAGTCAACAAAGAGTACAGATGTAATATGGTCTCGTCTTTGCATTCTGGTTCGGAGGTGAGCTGCAGACGGGACAGGGAGGAACAGCTAACGCCTGCATGCAGTGCAGTGCAGTAGTCTAGGTAGGCGTGTATAACTTTCTCAAAGTTTTCGAAAGATAAAAAGGGTTTAACGTCGAACAAAAGCCTCAACTTGAAGAAACTAGATTTTACAACTGCATTCATTTCTTTCTCCATTTTAAAGTTAGACCAAGGTCTTTGGCAGTATCTTTGACATGTGGCTCTAGAGATCTACATCTGAGTCACAGGTAGCACTGGGACGGAAAACTAGGACCTCAGTTTTATTTTCATTAAAGTTTAAACATTGAAGACATGGAAGATAATGTAGGAGGAGGTTGTTACAGACCCAACCTCTTTAATCTGGACCCTCTCACTAATGGAAACCTGCCTCTCCTTCTAGGATGAGTAACATTAAATGGACGCCACCAACGCTGACTGAGAGATCCTAGCACAGCACATGCAAAGGCTAGTTTCTTTTGCTCCAGAGGGCGAAAAAAAAAACAAATTAAATGTCACTCTCTTTCAACAGCCTGTGATGAAAGACACCCCCTGACACATGTGCAACAATCACAGGTCATATCTCCCTAAACTTGGGATAGAGTCGGTCAAAATATGCAGACTTAATGAATACTCACCACCGACACATCCGTTTCTTGGTAGTGTAAATAAAGACTGTTATCTTCTGAGGCTATTTTCCTCATTTTTATAATAAGATAAGATAAGATAAGATAAGATTGTCCTTTATTTATCCCTCAATGGGGAAATTCACTTTGTGCAGCAGCAGTACACTCAACACACACATGCAGGGAAAGGGTAAAGAAAAAGTTAAAAAAAAAAAATATATATATATATATATATATATATATGATTAATTACAAAATATAAACAGTATATACATTGTAATGAAAAATAAAAAAATTAAAATAAAAGTTGATCAATTGATCAAATATTAAATTTCTTGTTTGTCAACCTGTCCAGGGTTTCTCTCCAAGAAAAATTAGTGACTGAATGAGCAAATGCATGTATGACCTTTTAATGCAGAAGGCTCTCACAAACATTGATTGATCAACTGTAGATTATAACCTAACAGAAGATTGTTGCATAATAGATAATAATAAATAAGATGATGTTGCTCTATGTCCATCCATTATATCTGCGTCATCTTGCCCAGGATTGCAGAGTGAGGCACTGAAGTACTGGGAAGGAGGTGAGATAGACCCAGGACAGGGTGCCAGTCCACCACAGATGCTACTTAAGACACTTAACTCACTTACATCTACTGTAACTTACTGCAAGTGCTGCGTTCAGTTTAGACTCTTGTTTATTCACACTTGCTATCATATGTGTGTGTATGTATTGGCCAGTCATAGGACTGAAGAAATACAGAGGAACAGAATACATCAATGAGAAATGAGGTATAGTAGCAAGTCAGACGCAGATGTACAACTTTAATTCATGACAAAGCCAACAGGACAAGTATACCATATAAGTACATCTACAAACACGTATTACAGTGAAACGGTTGATCCTCTGAAGGCCTATTCTGCTTTTATGTATACAATTAGAACAAAGGAACTTTTGCATGTTTTAACTCCACTGGTCCTCCCATAGACATGGAGGTTAAGTCACAGTTTCAGATCTGCTCATGCTCAGTTGCTTTCTCGGTTACCGTCTCATTTTCTTTTTTGCCATGACCTTCTTGAGTCTGTTCAATTCTGCCATGATTTTCATCGTTGTTGATGAGTGACGTGCCATAAACGGATATGCTTTTGTTTAGGAGAATAAACCAATATGAAAGTGCAGTTATTTTGGCAGGTTTTTGCCAAGAGTAAGATGGGAGATTGCAAGAGACAGACAATGTTTTCTGAAAATAAGCAAATATTCCTTGAAAAATTCAATTTAATTCAATTCAAAAATACTTTCTTAATCTCTGGTGGGAAACAAATTATTTGGGGAGTGTGGGCTCATCACTGTTGAGATGTTTGTTGACCGAAACTTTTGGGTTTTTCGGGTCGGATCGGGTGTCTTTATGCGCAATTTTAACTCTGGATACTGGATACTGGATATTGGATACCTTCCCCCTGCCTCATCCCCTGACCCGGTCGGATCGGTGATTTTTGTAACAAATGTATCAAACGAGCCTTTCAGAGAGGCATTAAACTCTTCCATTTTCTTTTGTTTTTTTCTTTTTTCATCCCCTGATGGAAATTTCCTGAATCTGTCTCGTTCTCTCGACATTGTGTGACAGTTTGTTCCAACTCTACCGTCTTGATCACAGCACCTTGTGTCTGCGCTTGGTCTGACGCAGTTGTATTGAACAACAGACACGCGTCATCATTGCACATATATTTATTGATATGCACAGACTAGTACACATTTAGGTCTGTAATGGAACGTGACTGTTAATATTTATAAGGGAAAGAAGGAAAAAAAAAAAAAAAACGGCCCATAGCGCGAGGCCCCGTGCGGTCGCACGGTTCACACACCCTTTGCAGCGGCCCTGACTGGAAGGAACCCTTCATATCTTGGATCACTACTTAATATCAACATCAGTAATCGGAACCTACGTTCAAGCAGTTACATTAACCTGGTCATTCCAGAAGCCCGCACCTCCTTTGGCCATAAATCATGTCAGTTTGCTGCTGCTAGTGATTGGAATCATCGGCAACAAACACTTCAACTTCACACATTCATCTCATTCTCCTCCTTCAAAAATACACTCCCAACATCCATCTGTGATCATTGCACATGTTTGTAACTCTTCCAGACCAGCGCTAACACTTTTTACTTTTATATTTTTTATGTGTTGTGTGTTTTTCATATATGGTGTTTGATTGTTTGTTTCACTGTGATTATATGTGTTTGACTCTTTGTGCTGCTTCTTGCCCAGGTTCTCATTGTAAATGAGAAACTGTTCTCAATTGACTTAACTGGTTAAATAAAGGTTAAATAAATAAATACAAAAAGGTTTGTGATCATCTCATCTCTAGCAGTGTCTAACTTGCTTTTAACATGATGTTGGCACACACACACAGACACACACAGTCCTATACATTCATGCACACACACACATAGCAAGCATGCAGGTCAACAAGCCAGTGTGTATGTACACACTGGCTTGTTGACCTGCATGCTTGCTCTGTAGTTTTTGGGGTTAGTAAGTCGCGGTAGCTTAGTTTAGGCTGTGATCGGATCTCGAGATCTGGGTCGATTGCTGTTCGCGTTTTGGTCAGCTCCATGTCGGTTTTGTGTTTCGTTTGTGGTTTTTGTTGCAGATTTCCAGTGCTCGACGTGTGTTCTTGCTTCCTGGGTTAGCAGTGGATGTTGCCCCCCCCCCCCCCAAAAAAAAAACAAAAAAACAACTCACTGAGTTTGTATGTGTATATGTATGTATGTGTATGCGTATGTATGCCTATAAATATGTATATATATTAAATATAGTAATAATGCACATATATATGCCTTAGGTTTTTACCGGCATGGTAACCATTAATATGTGTCCAGACAAGGTAAAAAAAAAACATGATGTCGGCAGTAGCAACCAAATCGATGCGTGCTTGAAAGTCTGAAGATGCATAAGACATATACTGAAATGCATGTTGTACTCCCATCGCAGAAATGCACATCAGCAGGTACACACATACATATAATCATGCAAGCTATAATGGTTTCCTGTGCACATATGATGCATCTTAGGAAGTTAACAACTTCCCGAACAGTACTTGTATTGATTCCATCAACTAAAAGCTGCACAAACAATCCTTTTAACAGTAAAAAAAGAAATATGTTTAAGGTTTAAAGTCATATTTACTTGTCAGTACGTATCATGAGCACAGACGTAGAAAGATGTGAACTATAAACAGTACATATAGCGACACCTAAAAGGAGTCATATCACCAAGATGTTCGACTGATGCAAATGGAGATACGTAGCATTGATCTAACGGAGCATTTACCTTTGATAATATCACTATAGAAGGCTAATGCTGTCTGGCTCATGCAGGAAAGCCATTTGTAGATGCTACTTGAGGCTTTCAGTGGAACATTTCTGACATAAATGGTTTTAAATATGCTCTTAGGGTTAAAGCACTTAGATGATAAGAAATTAATAAAAAAATAATCAGCCCTGATGAAATAAATATTGATTCAAAATGCATTTGAGCCTAGTAAACAATTCTACGTGGCTCTTGTGTATTTCCTCACCTGCACCGATAGAAACAAATACTATACGTTGGTTTGGCTGATTTCAATGATGTAAAAGCTCTTGATGTATGAAATATAAAAACATTTAAGGATTCAGATTCAGATATACAGACCGGACGTTTCTGAATATGTTCACGTTTGCTCTTTGCTCTATTTAGTGGTTGCTTAACGGTTGTGGGACCTATAAATAGGTTGTTTGCTGAATCAACCTGAAAACCACAGGGGTTCCGGGGGAGTTCAGAGGAGTTCAAGGAAACAGGCTTTAAAAGACTAAAAGTTCTCCTGATTGATCTTACGAGAAACCAATCCATTTTTTTACTCTTTTGTTTATAAGGATTACAAGTTTAAAATAAAATCTGTTCATAATTAAAAAATACACAGTGATGTTAGGGGTTCTGTCTGAACTTTATTTATTTAACTACTGGACCTCAATACTGATATACTGTCCTTCTAATGTCCCTAAGAGAACAGGAAGCAGATGTACGCGATGCTTCAGAAGCTGAATCATCTTCGATGAAAGTGATTTATTTTTAGATCTAGCAAAATTCAAAATTTGACATTCCTTTTGAAGACTTCACCCACAACGCAAAACTAAAAGTCTTCCATGACGGTGTTTATGTTCACAAATAATGACCACTTCTGTCTGAGTTCTGTGTTCTCAAAAGAAATAAAGTTGAGCGAGAAGGCTCAAGGAACACATTTCTGCAATATGGTCAATGTCTTACTTTACATCTAATTCTTTTATTTAAAAAAAATAAAACATAATATTTATCATATTGTAATGAAATATTTACTTTATGTACTTATTTGGACCGTTTTATATGATAATACAGTAGATAATATAAAAATTATTTGAAATTGTAGATGTAACACAGATAACCCAACACTTATATCACCTTGCAATAAGCTTGACTACTGTATTAATTCAGGTTCTCTTCAAGGAGGGAGTGATCACAGTTAGCTATAATGTTACAACACAGAAACCTTTTATTTCAAAGGAACAATAAATATTGAATTCACATCTGTTATTCCAAATCCTTAATAAAAAAATTATAATAAAAGAAAGTGTCCCTTCACAGCAGCAATCTGCTGTCGCAATGTCTCTTTGTGGCAGCGGTCTGCCGTTTAATGTCACTGTCTGTTAAAGTCCGATCCGTCCAAATGTATTCCGTCCATAGTGTATGTGTGTGCTACCCGGGTAGTGTGTGTTTTGCGCGCATTCTGGTTCAGAGATCTCAAGGGCTTATCTGCAGTGTTGCCAACTTAGCGACTTTGTCGCTAGATTTAGCGACTTTTCAGACCCCTATAGCGACTTTTTTTCAAAAAAGCGACTAGCGACAAATTTAGCGACTTTTTCTGGTGTTATTGGAGACTTATCTGGTGTTTTGGAGACAATGTTCCAGCGCAAACCCTGCGGCAGGCGGCCTCTCGTCCGCCGCTGAGCTCCGCGCTGCGCCGAACGCACATAAATGAATGGGTAAAGCCTGATTTATGGTTCTGCGTTAAATCGACGCAGAAACAGCGTGTGTGTGTGTGTGTGTGTGTGGAGGCCGAGGAACCTGTAAAAAACAATGAACCTGAATTAGGGCCAAACTAGTTATCATTTTCTTTGCCACTGACCGTTTTTTTCTGTTGTCTCTTTTTGGTCCGTTTAGATTGTTAATGTTGTCAAGTTAAAACCGTCTATACAAAAAAATGTTAAACATGTTATTGTTGTTGCAAATTATGTTCATGGTTTACTGTGACTTGTTTTAGGCTCCTACAGGTAAGTGGAGTATTAAGTTATAAACGAAAACTAAACAAACCCCCCTAACAGAAAACTATGAAAAAAAAAAACTTTAAAAAAAACAAAAAAACCTAAGTATCTCTGCCAGAGTGCGTCTTTTGGGTCACTTTGCCGGTCCCAAGCCCGGATAAAGGAGGACGGTTGGTTGTAGAGCTAGCAATTTCACCCTACATAACAATCTTTTGATTAAATTTGCTGTTATAACATTTAACAATACAGGACAAAACTGATGTGTGTAATGTGGATCTAGACAAAGCATTGAAATCATTAAATGTTGTTAATGCTGAAATTATTTTTGTACATTTGTAGTTCTAAACATATTTAGGGTGTTTTTTACTCACTTTTGTCTCTCCCACAACGTTATTTCTCTCTCCTACAGCGTCCATTACAGTTATATGTAAATTGTCAATTATGCAAATTAGGCGATGACGTCATTTAGCGACTTCTAGCGACTTTTGGGACAGCCAATAGCTACTTTCCTTACTGAGGAGTTGGCAACACTGCTTATCTGTTTCTGGAGCAAAGCCTCTGTGATGCAGATAGCGAAGGGTGCTGGATGCCTCCTACCTGCCCTGGCCTTGGACAGAAACCCTGGTCGCTGATCAACGCTGTCTTACCAAGATGTAGACCAACAAAAAAACCAACCTGCCATTGCAGGGAACAAAATCAATATTAATCACTGTACAGAATATTATATCTTTCTTCAAATCACAGTGTAACTTTAAATACTGACCAAATTCAGAAATAAATAATTAATTAAATATTGTGACATTGAGCACTGTATCTATATCACAGTCAGCATTTACGTGTTCAACAATATTAAATTAAACATGTCACACAAATCTTGTAGGCCTATCTCTTTTCAACTTACTCACAAATCACATACTTTGATTTTGCAAAGTACCTTTTTACAGCTTTAATCGTTGCAACATGGACTGCAATTTACTGTATACCATATGGAAACAACAAAAACATTATACTATATGTGCACAACTTATGGGCATCAAAACCACATACAGTATAAAATAATAAACTTCACTCTGCCTCGTGGTGATGAGGGAGGAAAAACAAACATGGCGTCCCGTCATGACGCGGTAAAATTAAAGTTACCCATTGCCGCGTTCCATTTGTCCTCGGAAGTCGGAATTCCCCAGTTCCCAGTCGGAATTTTCAACTGGAACTCCCCTCGAAGTGGGATTTCCTACTGGGAAAGTGGGAGAAAATTCACCACCCCCGAGTTAACATTCCAAGATGGCTGCCATTCCCAGTTCCCAGTTCCGATTTCCGAGGAAAATGAAACGCGGAATTATACCGCGTAACTTTAATTTTACCACGTCTCTTCAAAATAACCCCACTTCCATTAACCCAAAATCAGCTTAATCTTACAAAAACAATATGTCTATAATGTTTCCACTTGACTCCGATTGGTTTTTGGTTATAAAACAAGTTCAACAACGGTAAAATAAAAGATTAACCCATCCGTTTCAGTAACTAGAAACATAACATGCTACAGCTTATTTGCATACTAAATTGATAAACTCACCGGAGTTCACGTCGAGTCTAACTCAAAAGAAAAACAAATCCTCCGGATAAAACAATCTTACATCTTCGTTTTTGCAATCAGGAACAAACTTTGGAGTCTTAGAAAACTTTTACAAATGAAATAAAGTAGTATTTATCAGCTGACAAAGTTCGTTTTTTATCTAGTCTTGTTAACTCAGGGTAGACTCTTCTTCTGCGTGCGTCAGTACGCAAAAACGGTACACAAAATCAAAACGTATATACAAGGCGCCATCTAGCGGTCATTTTGTAAAACCAAAATCCTTATGTAAAAACGCAGTTATCTTATAGATTCACTCGCGTGAGATGAATAAACAAGTATGAAGGATGATAAAATAATAATAATAATAATAATACTTCTAAAACTACTACTATCACTACTACTACCACTACTACTAGTAGTAGTAGTGGTAGTAGTAGTGATAGTAGTAGTAGTAGTAGTCTACTACTACTGTCACTACTACTACCATTACTACTACTACTACTACTACTACTACTACTACTACTACTAATAATAATAATAATAATAATAATAATCCTGGTCCTCGTAGACCCCTGTCCTGCATGTTTTAGATGTTTCCCTGCACCAACACACCTGATTCTAATTAAAGGTCCTAATTAGCTTGTCACCAAGGTCTGCACAGCTCTGTTGATGACACAGGTACTTTTATCACGGTGTGCTGAAGCCGGGAAACATCTAAAACATGCAGGACAGGGGCCCACGAGGACCAGGATTGAGAAACACTGCTCTATGTTAAACCATTCAAAAGTTATGTCAGAAAGTAGGAACTATCAGATATCGACCAATCAGAAGAAGGGGCGGGGCTAATTTGCCAATTATGTTCAAGGACTCAATACCGAGTCCGATGACACCACCCATGAGTCTTTACGTCAAACCATTCAAAAGTTATGGCAGAAAGTAAGAACTATCAAATATGGACCAATCAGATGAAGCGGGGGCACGCTTTTTGGCGTCTATCGTCGCCACGGCAACGCTTTTGACTGAGAAAAGTATTGCGCATTATCGCAGGATGGAGACGCACATTTTGATGTATAACACACCTGGGTGCACGTTACGGTTCGGGTGAAGAAGCGGCTGAAGAAATGGTATAAATTGCGCCAAAATTACACGATTAATTCAAAATGGCCGATTTCCTGTTCGGTTTCGGCCATGGCTCCAAGAGACTTTTCTTTAAGTTGTGACATGATACAGGTGTGTACCGATTTTCGTGCATGTACGTCAAACCGTATTGTGGGGCTTGAGGCACAAAGTTTTCTAGGGGGCGCTGTTGAGCCATTAGGCCACGCCCATTAATGCAAACCATGAAATATCACATTTTTCGCCAGGCCTGGGTTGTGTGCAGAATTTGGTGACTTTTGGGGCACGTTTAGGGGGCAAAAAGGCCCTCATTTCGTCGGAAAAAAAATTAATAAATCCTACAGATACAATAGGGCCTTCGCACTGTAAGTGTAAGTATTTAACAATGTCTTTCAAGGTAGTGAATGACACTACAGTTAATTGAGAACATAATAACATACATAAAATAGAAACATAAACAATATATAGCATCAAACAATTTAAATGTACATTTTGTCACATAAGACAACAATAAAAGAGCTACTGATATGTCAGTCACAGCAGAAATCCGATCCACACCCCATAGTTACAGTATAAGATTGTCCCATGTCTGTATTTCCTCTGGGGGTTTTTGGTTTTTTTTTTAAGCACCGGGACAGAAAAACTATCTCTTGATCTTGGAGTGAATATCAGTCGGAGCTTAAGCAGGAAGCAAAGAAGCATCTGACTGCAGAACTTGAACTAGCGTTCACTTCAGCTTCAAATGATTCAAGACTTAAAACATTTACTGTCATATACCAAGTAAAAAAAATATCAAAACCAGATAATGACAATTCCTTCCCTCTTCTTTATTTCTGAAGGGGTTTCGGGAGTGTGACTGAAAATCAATATCCTCCGCTTTTAAGATGACTCTCCAACTCCGACAGATTCTGACCGTACTATCGAGATCGTCTTGCTTCAGGAAAACTCTTGTGATTACTCTATTGTGCTAATTTGCTAATACCTTTCTGCTCGTCCCCCATCAGAAAGTCTTGAAACCTTCTGAAAAATCCCTGGGTCCATATCTGGACTCAAGACATCCCAACTCCTCTCTGGACAAAGACCCCACTCAAACCGAGCCTTGATTCAAACTTTTTTATTTGCTGAGATCAACAAATCTCTGTTAATCCTTAATTATTTTACTTTTGGGTTGTTTTTTTTTTTAACTTTTTTTTTTTTTTGAAAATTCCGTCAACAATTACAGTGTCAGGTTTTACTTCACAAAGCAATTATTTTCATATCAATGTCCTTATTGTCCAGTGGTGATGGTGGTGTCCTCTTGCTGTGCTCTACAATCTGTCAATTGTTTCTGAAATTGTGTTTCTTGAAATCGTAGTTTACGTGTCATTTTTTCCATTACAAATATTTCTTCCGCAGGTCTCAGCCACTGCCCCGCGGTCGCTGGTTCTGCTTTATACCATAACTTTGTTATTGCTTTTTTACTTGCCGATAGCAGAACTTTAACAAGATATTCATCCTCTTTTTGTATTATATCTTGTGTCAAATTTCCCAAATAAAGTATTTTACAAGATTTGTGAATCTCGTATCTTATTATTTTTCTTAAACCCTGCCAAATTTTATCCCAATATCCTATTATCTTCTGGCTGGACCAGAAAATATGCATATGGGCCACATCCATGTGTCCACATGGTCTCCAGCACGGCTGCTGGTTACATACTTCTCCTTCCTAATGTTTGGAGTTATACAAGATCTGAGAATATTTTTCCAATTGAATTCTCTCCAGATCCTGGAGCTAGTGGCCCTGCACTGCATTTTACAAATATTAAACTATTCCTCCTCAGTTATCCGTTCTCTCAACACTTTTTCCCATTTTTCTTTGATATAAAGAGAGGAAGTATCAACTCAAGTTTTTTACTCAAGTAAAAGTATAAAAGTACTGGTTTCAAAACTACTTAAAGTATAAAAGTAAAAGTAATGTAAGGGGGAAAAAAGCCATTAAGGACAAAAGCCATTGAAAATGAATGTATCTTAGTATAATGCAAATATATGAAAGAAGCATATATGTGTACTATTGAGCATTAACATGTGTTTCAGAGAGCAGCAGATATGATGACTAGTTGCCTATAAGTATTGTAATGGTGCAAAAAGTCAAACTTCATGTTCATGTTATCATTTATCCTAACCTTTATTGGAATGTACATCCAAGTTTAGTTGCAGGAATCTGAGGGAACGGATGTAAGAACAAAACTGGACAAGAACATCTGAAACAACCACAACCAAATTCACTCTATCCGGATGGAGCAATTTAACTAGATAGTTTTTATTAAAGGCCAAAATGAAATAGAGTAACGAGGCTGTTTTTAAAATGTAAGGAGTAAAAAGTACAGATAATTGCGTGAAAATGTAAGGAGTAAAAGTAAAAAGTCGCCTGAAAAATAATTACTCCAGTGAAGTATAGATAACCAAAATTTCTACTTAAGTAAGGTAACGAAGTATTTGTACTTCGTTACTTGACACCTCTGCACTTAACAGTTAAGAAACAAAAGGTATAGCACTAGATATCTGGAGCCAAAGGAAATAACAGACCTATTTCTGTTTGTGTGGCCCTCTGAAACTGCAGATCCCAGACTAAACTGAGCCACAGCTGAAATTATCCACATGCAGAAACATCTCCTCGGCCTTGTTCTGTTGAGCTGCATGGAAGAGACCGCCGTGCCTCGAAATACTGCCACCACAAAGCCACAGGGCAGGAGGGGACGGTCTGCCTCAGATTTGAAGACCAGACTCATGGGGTGTGTTTTTGCCTCAAAATGGCGAGGGTGAAATTAAAGGCGGCATATTCATGTAATTGCACATAGATGTGCTCGCTGCCCATGAACCTGAACCCAACTCGTGCGCTCTAATGAAGGGTTGAGAGCTTGAACAAGGCAAACCCTGGCAGAGTAGTGACTACAGGCAAGCCAGCCAAGTACAATTTGTCATACATGTGTAGTGCTAAATTGGGGAGGGGGCAATATTCTATCTTTCCATTCTCATTTAACCATTAGTTCTCCGCTTTGAGATGCTCTTATGTTACCAGTCGACCTGCAATATAATCAATTATGAATGTCCATTGAATACTTTACGCACATAGATTTTTTTTGAAGTGCACTTTGCTTTTATGAAGCATTAAGATTAATAATGAATAATAATGTCTATACGTTTATGGCATGAGTGAAGATCTGTTGGTTAAACGCTATATTTACTACATATCTAAAGCGGTGTAAAAACCCGTAGTCGCCACAGCGGAAAATCTTGTTTTACATATTGATCTGGTTTTAAATCAGAGGCCCTTCCTGATGCAACGCTTCCATTTTCTCTGGAAACTTGGGCATATAATGAGGCTGGAGATCAATCCTACAGAGCAGGGGTCGGCAACCAAAAATGTTGAAAGAGCCATATTGGACCAAAAACACAAAAAACAAATATGTCTGCAAAAAATGAAAATTCTTGTATCAGGCTTAGAATGAAAGCAACACATGTATCTATATTAGTTATAACTGGGGGAAGATTTTTTTTTTTCATTATGCACTTCGAGAAAATAGTCGAAATGTCGAGAAAAAAGTCGAAATGTCAAGAAAAAAGTAGAGATCTTGAGAAAAAAGTTGAAATGTCAAGATTAATGTTGAAGTACAATCTTGAGACAAAAGTCAAAATGTCGAGAAAAAATTCAAAATGTTGAGAAAAAAGTCGAAATGTTGAGAAAAAGTCAAAATGTCGAGAAAAAAGTCAAAATACCAAGAATAAAAAGGAAAGGAAAAAGGAAGAAAAAAAGAGAAGAAAAAAAGAAAAAAGAAGAAAAAAGAAGAAAAAGAAGAAAAAAATTTCAAACATTTTTGAAAAAAATAAGAAAAAAAGAAAAAAAAGAAAAAAAGAAAAAAAAGGAAAAAAGAAAAAAAAGAAGAAAAAAAGGAAAAAAAAGGTCAAACATTTTTGAAAAAGCTCCAGAGCCACTAGGGCGGCTTTAGAGCCGCGGGTTGCTGACTCCTGCTCATAGAGGATCTGCATTGACGTCACTTTCCCACTGGACCACGCCCTCTTACTTGCACTGAGTGGTAAAACATCAGCAAAAACAGCTGCAACTAGTGGAGAAGACGGGATAACAGCCGATTATCGGCTTAAATTAAAGGCAGTTGGACTTGACAGTGACCCGTACAGTTACCCCAAGAACCAGTGGTCCATGGACATTAATGTTTGGTACAGTTACCAAGAACCAGTGGTCCATGGACATTAATATTTGGCCACGAATCCAGTTTTCTGATATTTGTATGTACTTAATTTCTACGCCGGGGAAATACACGAAGCAAAGCTTGAAGGCTTACAAAAGTCTTGACGCTTGGTCCGACTTCAAGGCAGGATTTGTTGTAGAAATTAAAGTGATGACGACACTGAATTTCATGATTTGACCGTTTAACATTAGCTACCCAAAAATCCAACATTACCTGATACAAAATGGGAACCGCAAATCCACGTTTCGGTGCCGGAATCCAGTTGTTTCTGCGAATTGCAGCGATACATTTGTCTCTCTTAAGCTTATTTTTTCGGCAGTCTGTAAAACGATAACTCTTTCAAGTGATCAAACTGAAAGTTTAAGCTGCCACTCAGTCTTTCTGCCACTCAGTCTTTCTGCCACTCAGTGGGCGTAACCCGCTGTGAAGTTGCATCTGTGACGTCATGCTGATTCCCTCTATGGCATTCCAGTTGGAGGAGTACTAATTCAACCCTCTAGGTCAGGGGTCGGCAACCCAAAATGTTGAAAGAGCCATATTGGACCAAAAACACAAAAAACAAATATGTCTGGAGCCGCAAAAAATGAAAAGTCTTGTATAAGCCTTAGAATGAAGGCAACACATGCTGCATGTATCTATATTAGTTATAACTGGGGGAATTTTTTTTTTTTTTCATTATGCATTTCGAGAAAAAAGACGAAATGTCAAGAAAAATGTCGAAATGTCGATAAGATAAGAAAAAGAAAAAAAAGGAAAAAAAGAAGAAAAAAATTTAAAAAAGAAGAAATAAAAAGAGAAAAAAAAGGAAAAAAAGGAAAAAAATAAGAAAAAAAGGAGTAAAAGAAAAAAAAAGAAGAAAAAAAGGAAAAAAAATGTCAAAGATTTTTGAAAAAGCTCCAGGGAGCCGCTAGGGCGGCGCTAAAGAGCCGCATGCGGCTCTGGAGCCGCGGGTTGCCGACTCCTGCTCTAGGTGAATATTTGTTATGATGTAGAATACAATTTTCATGACACATCATAAATGAAATGATACAACCTTATGATATATGCACATGCTTAAGATACCAAACTCTGCATAAAGAGATGCGTCTTAATAGGTCCATCTTAACCTCGCTTTTTGTCTTATCTTTTTGGATAAATGGTGTTTGCCATGCCAAAGCCTACTTTGTGCACCTTGTAGAAACCATTTTTGTTGTATTTGTAGCATCTTTTGTTCCTGTACAATGAAAATAAAAGGCTTTTGATTCAACTCTGGCAGCTGGTTTAATACTAATGTCATTGTAATTGTATGAAATGTTGCTGCTGCATAATGATTATGTCCAGGTTTAATTATAAAGTACATTTTGTTGAAATGTTTTAAGCTTAACTCACTAAATTAAAAAAAAACGGTACATTGTTGAATGGGGTTTTATGCAGTGGAAACTTTCTCTCAGTGATGATATTAACATCTGTGAAACACAGCTACTCCGAGCGGCTAAAGATTATATTGTAAGTACTTGCAAATGAGGGGTTGCAGTTTGTAGGTTGTACTTAATGATATCCCATTATAATGACAGGAAAAGACATACACGGTGCAGTGATGCAATAATGCATCATTGCATCACGGTGCAATGAACAGATGCAAAGTCTTGCTACATTTGTCGCTAAAAATCGACAGTTTATAGAAAACTTTAAAAACAGTTCTGCTGAACAAAGATGACAAGAAACCTCAAATAGGGAGGTTGCTTCTTACGAGGAAAGATTTTTAGAAAGGGTGGTCCTGCAAAAGTGAAAACCCTCCACCCTCGCGCTGCTTCACTAGTCTATGAATACACACGGACTCATTCTGACCACATATTTTGGGTTAGTACTTGCTGATGGTTTCATATTTGGCCCAGAGTTTATGTAAATGCAGATGTGAGCCCCACATCACTGCCGTTTGCTGAAAAACCCACAGATTTTCCAACCATGTTCCCAGTCTGTTAATCCAGCTGCCCTTATGTGGACCCGCTCTGTGATTGGTCCCAGACTCGCTGTGGGTCTGAAGTAACTGTTTAACTTTTTCACTGAAATGTTCCTATTGCTGGCAAAGCGGTGGCCACTGGGAAATGACTGGGAATTGTGACTGTAACAATGCTAATGGCCCGCTGCCAGACCACGCTTGTTTATTCAACCACACAGAACATTCCCCTGAGTTAATAACCACAGACACTGGAAGGTATCCACTATTTAACGATTTGGTCTGTGAGAGGGTACAGTATGTGCTTTGTTTGGGGAAAATTGCAAGGACCGAAATGTGGGGCACCGTATAAAGCGACGCAATAAACTACGATTCTGTGCATTTGAGTTTGTGAGTCATTTATTCTCAGCTCAAACTCTGGATTTAGTTTGAAAATGATTGTTTTACTTGGGTTGTTTCACATTAATTGTGGTAAGGGGGACGTCTTCAAACCTCTGCAGAGTGCAGATTCCACTTTGTCACGTCTGTTTTAAAGACTCACCGTCTATAATTTTGCCCTTCAGACTTCAGTCTGTCATCCCTGCCCATCCTTCCTGGATATGAGGTCACAATAAAAAGGGCCAGAACAAAGGATCTAATTCATCTGAATTTAAAGTTTCACCACATGCTTTCTCTTTCTACTTTCTGGATCAAGGGTAGTTTCTGGTTTCTCTGTCCGTCTGACTAGATTACCAAAGCATCAGTGAATAATCAGTATTTTACTGTTGTAGCTGCTGGAGGGGGAAGTTATTTGTCATATTCAGAAACACCCGATGAATTTGATGCGTTGTGAGAAGATGAATGGAAAAATATACAGTTCACTCATCTTGCATAGTGTCTAATGCAGGGGTCGGCAACCCGCAGCTCCAGAGCCGCATGTGGCTCTTTAGCGCCGCCCTATTGGCTCCCGGAGCTTTTTCAAAAATGTTTGACCTTTTTTTTCCTTTTTTCTTCTTTTTTTTTCTTCTCCTTTCTTCTTTCTTTCTTCTTTTTTTCCTTTTTTCTTCCTTATTCCTTTCCTTTTTAATCTCGACATTTCAACTTTTTTCTCGAAAGTTTGACTTTTTTCGCGACATTTCGACTTTTTTCTCGACATTTCAACTTTTTTCTCGAAATTTTGACTTTTTTCTCGACATTTCGACTTTGTTCTCGAAATTTTGACTTTTTTCTCAACATTTTTCACGAAATTTTGACTATTTCCTCGACATTTCAACTTTTTTCTCGAAATTTTGACTTTTTTCTCAACATTTTTCACAAAATTTTGACTATTTCCTTGACATTTCGACTTTTTTCTCGACATTTCGACTTTTTTCTATAATTTCGACATTTCGACTTTTTTCTCAAGTTTGTACTTCAACATTAATCTTGACATTTCGACTTTTTTCTCAAAATGCATAATAAAAAAAAAGAATCTTCCCCCAGTTATAACTAATATAGAAACATGCAGCATGTGTTGCGTTCATTCTAAGGCTGATACAAGACTTTTCATTTTTTGCGGCTCCAGACATATTTTTTTTTTGTGTTTTTGGTCCAATATGGCTCTTTCAACATTTTGGGTTGCCGACCCCTGGTCTAATGTATAGGCCTACGGGATTAGTATTAAATTGATACTGTCCTATATACCTGAATATACTGAACAGCTACGTTTTTTAATTAATAGATGTATTCGTTTTCCTCATTTATTGTTCAAGCATATTCCAAATTGACAACGCCAGTGTTCAATAAACTCAAAATTTGATATAAAGGTACAAGGCATCCTTTTCAAACGTGGACTGGCCACCACATAAAAAGGTAATTGACTGGTCAGTTAAAGGAAAGGTAAGCAATTCTATTTGATTACTAACCCAGTAAAAATGTTGTCACATTCACTGAATATCTCCTCACCATGAGTGCACATTAAGATAAATAAATCAAACAAAACAAAAATGTAAAATAATAACAGTGGTTTTCATACACAGCCCTCAATCTGTTCCCGGGCCAGATCTGCAACAACATCCACTCCAGTCAATCACCCACAGGGGGCCGGGGAAGCCGATGGGGACAGGGTAGAGGCTTTAGAGTGTTCATGATGGGGCGTGTTTTTGTTTTGGAAGGAGGAACTAAAGGCACTTTTCCACTACCTATTCAGCCCGATTCGACTCGCCTCGGTTTTGCGCTTTTCCACTAGGGGTCGAGGCGGGTCTAACATGTCAAGCAGAGGTGGAAAAAGTACAAAAATATTGTACTTAAGTAAAAGTACAGATTTTCTGCTTGAAAATGCTCCTTTAAGTAAAAGTAAAAAGTAGGCTACCCATTAAGAACATTACTTAAGTAAAAGTATAAAAGTACCTCAAATTAAATATAATAAAGTACCAAAAGTACATGGTGTAAAATGTACTTAAGTACAAAAGTAAAAAATAAAAAGTACAAAGTACAAAGTACAAAACTTTTTTCAAAAGGATTGCAAAGAAATGAAGTCCCAACATTGTCATGCTGTCGAAAGTGGCTTTATTCCAAGAATTTGCTTACAACTCTAAATAATGGTGATATTATTCTGACCCCTTTATATTAGCGTTTGTCTCCATTACACCATTTTAAATTCTCCCTTTGCTCATCACTGCTGCTGTAGCCCATTAGAGAAGTTGTTGCACTAGTGGCAATGACTTCTTCTGAAGAGGAATCCATGTCCAGGTCGGAATATATTCTTTGCTGAGTTTGCTTTTCTTCTGAGAGCGTGTGTCGTTCCTCCTCCATTTTCAGCACTGCTTGTGTCTTCAAAGTAGCCACGCAGCAGAACTCCGCCCACCTTGGAGCGCAGCCCCTTATAGGCTACTCTATGTAGCGAGTAACGACGTGTCCAATTTTAAATATAGCGGATTAAAAGTACAATTTTTTCCTCGAAAATGTAACGAAGTAAAAGTAAAAGTACAGAAAAATAAAAGTATCAATAAAAGTTCAAATTCTCAAAAATCTTACTTAAGTACAGTAACCAAGTACTTGTACTTTGTTACTTTACACCACTGGTGCCAAGTAGATACTTTTTCTGTTTCTACTCTGCCGAGCGGAGTGAGCTGTATCTGACGTCATCACACTACAGGCCACCGATTGGTCGGGGGGTTGGAGTCAGACGTCTGAGTCAGGATGTGACATCAGAGAAAGAGCAACTCTGACGGCGACTTCTTGTTCATTTAATTCCATCAGCAACGACAGAGCAAAAGTCTGTTTCATGATCCAACTCTGAGGTGCAGATGTTCATAAACCTGGTGTCTGAGGAGAGAATTAAAAAGGGATCTAGACGGGCGATAAGGAACGACCAGATCCACCAGGAGCTCTGACACTTCATAGCTGCTCGCGGCTCCAGCTGACTTTTCAGCAGCGACGTACGGAGCCCCTAAAGGGACACGGATTTTTTTTTTATACATATAATGAGTTTTACGCACGCGTGTGGAAACCTTTAGGTGCGCGCGCGCGTAAAACCTTTAAGTGAGCACGTAAAGTTGTTTACGTGAGCACCAAAAACATTTATGCACTCACTAAAAAGTTTCACGCGCTCTCGCAAAACTCACAAAAAAAGTGAGCGCCTAAAAGTTGTTCTACATAAGCGCGTAAAAACAAGTACATGGGAGCAGCGCCGTCGTATAGGGGGGAAAGGTGGTGACAAATATAAGGGCCCAAAGCCCACAAGGGCCCACACATGCCCCCCCCCCCCCCCCCCCCCAGTAACCTATGAAAAAATGATTATGCATACATAATACACAATATATAGTCACACTAATGAATCCAAATTCAAACAGAGCCACCTGTCACACAATATTCTCTCATTTAAATCACTTCGACAATTCCCTTTGCCCCTTCCCTTCTTAGAAATGGTTTGGTCCACCCAGCTCTGTGTCCCTTTAGGGGCTGCGTAGCGACGAGACAAACCAAAGAAATTAAAAAGCGTTCCCGCTTGAAGCTTCTCTCTCTCTCATTTTTTAACTTGATATTGAACACAAGCCACAGACCCAGCAGCACATCTATCATTTCCTCCAGGTTCTACATCTTTAGTGTTGTTGTCTTCTCCTTTTAGATCACACAATCAAATACGTCAAAGCAGCTTCATCCAACCTCCTACTTCTGCTCCAGGTGCTGAATCGTTATGGAAAAGAAACTAGGCCGAGCTGAGATGAGTAGAGCCGAGTAGTTGCTAGTGGAAAAGTGCTATAACTCTGTAGGGAAGTTTTCTTCTTCCCACTCCCTTTCGAGTGTTAATGAATTAATTTGTATTTTGAACCTGCACATCTACTGTTAAAGGTATTTGTTTAACTTTCTGTTGCACGCAGGTCACTTATGTTATGTTGTATTGCTCGAAATAAATATGAACTGAACTGAACTGAACTCTCCCTGTTTCAGCTCTAAGTGAGACCACCCAGAAATCACTTACCCTACCTTTAATGGACAAATACTGTATGTGTATGCCATAATCGAAGCTAAAGCTGGTTCAATATAAGCCAGTCACTTTTTTCGACCTGGTATATTTAGCTACTTTTCCTCACTACTGATTTTGACAGTTTTTTCTCTTTAAAAAAAAAACGATCTTAAAAAAAAAAAAAAAAATATCTTAATTTTAGATCTTTAACATTTTATTTTCTCTCTTGACAAACTAATATCCACTGAATTTATCCAAGTCCATGTCCGCCTGATTGCTTTATTTTTGTTGTTGTTGTTGTTGTTAGTGAGTGTACATAAGCCAATGTATATACAGAGGTGTCAAGTAATGAAGTACAAATACTTCGTTACCTTACTTAAGTAGAAATTTTGGTTATCTATACTTCACTGGAGTAATTATTTTTCAGACGACTTTTTACTTTTACTGCTTACATTTTCACGCAATTATCTGTACTTTTTACTCCTTACATTTTAAAACAGCCTCGTTACTCTATTTCATTTCAGCCTTTAATAAAAACTATCCAGTTAAATTGCTCCATCCGGATAGAGTGAATTTGGTTGTGGTTGTTTCAGATGTTCTTGTCCAGTTTTGTTCTTACATCCGTTCCCTCAGATTCCTGCAACTAAACTTGGATGTACATTCCAATAAAGGTTAGGATAAATGATAACATGCCTCTGAAGTTTGACTTTTTGCACCATTACAATACTTATAGGCAACTAGTCATCATATCTCCTGCTCTCTGAAACACATGTTAATGCTCAATAGTACACATATATGGTTCTTTAATATATTTGCATTATACTAAGGTGCATTAATTTTCAATGGCTTTTGTCCTTAATGGCTTTTTCCCCCTTACATTACTTTTACTTTTATACTTTAAGTAGTTTTGAAACCAGTACTTTTATACTTTTACTTGAGTAAAAAACTTGAGTTGATATTTCAACTTCTACAGGAGTATTTTTAAACTCTAGTATCTATACTTCTATCTGAGAAATGAATGTGAATACGATGTATTTAGCTTGTGTATTTGGACGGACATTTTAACAACGGTACAAAATAGGCCACTTCCTAACTAATTTTCAGCTGTGGTTAACTTTAATTACTACACTAACCATCCCTGCTGGAGCGCTTACGTAACTATAGCTTAATCAGGTGATGAAGTAGATTATAGTTGATGTATACGTACAGATAAATTTAGGTGAGAGTAAATAATGGTATTATATTGTAGTCAGGGCCGAAAATTGAAAAAGCCCCTTAGAAAATAACATGGTAGGCATTTTTGAGGAAAAGCACTTTCTCTATTGTTTCTGTATGATTTTTTTGTGCTGAATCCATTTCTGCCGTATGCTAAGCTGTCAAAGTTATCGTTTAGTCATAATTATTAATTAATTAGCACAACTATTGATTTATCGTCTAAAGTTAGAAATGGTGATCAATTTCCTATTTGTCAATAGTAGATATATGATTGTTTGGTATTAATTGTTTGGTACTGCGGTATTTCAGCAGCCTAACTGCCCACGAATTCCAGCACACAATTAGGGTTGCCACCCGTCCCGTAAAATACGGAATTGTCCTTTATTTGAGAAAGAAATGTTGCGTCCCGTATAGAACTAATACGGGACACGATTTGTACCGTATTTTCATTAACTTTTACACCATATTTTAGTTGAATTATTGAAATAAATTAACGTTTACACCATATTCTAGTTGAATTATTGAAATAAATTAACTTTTACACCATATTCTAGTTGAATTATTGAAATAAATTAACTTTTACACCATATTCTAGTTGAATTATTGAAATAAATTAACTTTTACACCATATTCTAGTTGAATTATTGAAATAAGTTAACTTTTACACCATATTCTAGTTGAATTATTGAAATAAATTAACTTTTACACCATATTCTTCACCTGTAGGCTATATTACATCTGGGCTGATGTGGTATACGTAGCATAGGAGGATATTTCAGTTGCTAGTATGGTTGGCTGTCTCTACAGTCATTAAAGTTCAATGCTATTAAAGCACTTTAAACTTTAAATCAAAGCATTTTGTTTTTTCATATAAAATAAACACATTTTTATTCAGTTTAGAAGTTTTGGGGCTTTTTTTTGGCTCACACTGCTGAAATCAGGGCATCCCTTATTTCTATTTCTGAAAGGTGGCAACCCTACACACAATCACCCACAAGATAGAAATAATATGGTGATATTATACATTTTCTGAACATATGAAAGTGAGTATTGCTGTACTTGTTTTTTATGTCTCTGGTATTCCTAGGTGTCACAGAGTCACCGAAAATGGTGAAAAATTTACATTCTCTGGGGTTTCTGGAGCTCTATTGACCTCCAAGTATGTCAGAAAAGTTCAATATTAGTATCAGTATTATTGGAACTTAGGAATTGCTTGATCTATGAGCCTAAACCAGGATAGGCATCAGTGTTTACAGTCCAATTTACCATATCGGGTGGCCATCTTGAATGTGGGAATATAGAAAACCAGGGGTCTAATTTTTTTGGCATACAGTCGATTCTGGTTTGGGACATATTATAATCTTTCAAAAAATGCTGTATGCCATCTTTTCCTCAAAAATGCCTGCAGGGTACATGATTCTGAAGTTACAGCCCAGTGTATTGAGCTTGTGTTAAACTTGCCGCACCAGTGGAGCTGAGACCGCTGGAAACATCTGTGTGCGGGGAGGAGGAGGGAGGGAGGAGGGACTGGCTCTCAGCCCCCCGGCCCGCCGGAGCCTCCGGAGCCTCGGAGACTTCACAGACCACGGAAAGATGAGGAGCTACTTTCTTCTGGGTCTCTGCAGCGGAGAAAAGCGATCATTTCGCCCTCAAATGTAGGATATGGGGGAAAACCAGGACTTTTGGCGATAAAAAGAAGTACGCGTCCTTAAATGAGCGTCTAACTTCCAACTAAACCTGAATCGCGGGGGTGCAGGGGTAAGTTCAGTCTCAATCTACAAAAATCTCATTTAAACTAACTTAAACTGCACTGCATGTAATTTATAACTATTATAAAACGTAGGAAAAAAATATATTTATGGTTTTAAATGTGGCTGTTTTGTTGGGTTTTTTTCCCCCAACGAATAGACCATACTTTATGTGCGTGTATGTATGTGTATATATATATATATGTATATATATATTAGGTATATGTGGGGATGATATAGTTGACTTGGTTTCTGTTCTTGTCTTGATTTTTAAAATATCTTGATTTTGTATAGATATATTTTTTTTTCTTCTTGCTCTTATTCTGTATTTTTTTATTTTTTAAGTTCTTTTCTCTATTTTCCTTTTGTATTGCATTATTTTTTTAAGACCCCAGGAAGAATAGCTTCAGTTTCTGCTGCAGCTAATGGGGATCTCAGTAAATAAACAAATACACTTTTATTTATAAAAGCATTTCGTGGCCACAATGTGTGTGAATTTAGGTGAGGTGAACTGTAGAAAATTTTTTATTATAATTTGATATAGGTCTTTTTTTCATTTTTTTGGTTCAAATGTTGAGACAGGAGGAAGCCTTAAAAAAAAAAAAATCTGTCAAGTTGTTAATGAAAAACAGGGGTGGGATTAAATAAGTTTTCTTCTTCCCACTCCCTTTCGAGTGTTGACGAATTAATTTGTATTTTGAACCTGCACCTGAAAAACCTGATAAAAGGTATTTGTTTAATTTTATGTTGCACGCAGGTAACTTATGTTATGTTTATTGCTCGAAATAAATATATGAATTGAATTGAATTGAATTGAATTATAGCCTATACCAGCATCCATAAAAAAAGCTTTAAAGCTTTTAAGTGTAAAGTACAATGTGTAACCTAATAGTAATTATCAGTCATGATTGCGTCTACATTTGGTGCTCTGTTGTAACAATAACACGCACATCCTCTGCTGCAGCTGTGGAACACACGGTGGAAACCAGAGTCGGGAACAGCTCAAGTCTGACATCCAGTGTCAGCAGATGGTGCCTGGAAAATGAACCAAATACTCCACCTCCACTACAACTACACAGGAAAGCTGGATCACCGGCGGAATGGTGGCACAAACCCAGCGGGCACGGTGGACACCAAAACCATCGTGTTCCTCGTCATCTGCAGCCTCATCGTCCTGGAGAACCTCACCGTTCTAGTGGCCATATGGAGGAACCACAGGTTCCACAACCGCATGTACTTCTTCATCGCCAACCTGGCCCTGTGCGACCTGCTGGCCGGAGTCGCCTACCTGGTCAACTTGCTCCTGTCCGGAGAGAAGACGCTGCAGCTCTCCCCTGCTCTCTGGTTTGTCAGAGAGGGCAGCATGTTCGTAGCACTCGGTGCCTCCATCTTCAGTCTCCTGGCTATTGCGATAGAGAGACACCTGACCATGATCAAAATGAGGCCTTACGACGCAAACAAAAGATACCGCGTGTTTCTGCTCATAGGGACCTGCTGGCTGATTGCTATTTCCCTTGGAGCTCTACCCATCTTAGGCTGGAACTGCCTGGACAACCTCCCCGACTGCTCCACGGTTCTCCCTCTTTACAGCAAGACATATGTAGCTTTCTGTATCACGGTTTTCATAGTGTTGCTCTTGGCCATAGCGGTTCTGTACGCCCGAATCTACATACTGGTGAAGTCGAGCAGTCAAAAGGTGAGCAAGCACAGCAGTTCTGAGCATGCAATGTCCCTGCTGCGCACGGTTATTATTGTAGTGGGGGTTTTCATCGCCTGCTGGACACCTATCTTCGTCCTCCTCCTGATGGACGTGGCCAGCGAGCAGCGCTGCTCCATCCTCTACGAGGCCGACTGGTTCATCGCGGTGGCCGTGCTCAACTCCGCCATGAACCCGGTCATCTACACTCTGGCCAGCCGTGAGATGAGACGGGCCTTCCTAGGTCTGGTCTGCGGCGTTTGCCTCAGACCGGCACACGCCTCTGGGAACGGCAGCGGGAACAGGCACTCCCAAGAGCCCAGCCGCAGCAGGAGCAAGTCGTGGAGCAGCCAGAACAACCCCAACCAGAACCAGAACCAGCAGAGCTCCAATCAGACGGAGGTGGCGGCGCCGCAGGAGACGGACACCTGCCACCGCGAGGGCTCGGTGGTGGCGTGAGGATGGGGCTGGAAAAGCAGCAGAACAGACTGAGAACTGATAAAGTACTGTAGGGTCATAATCTAAGGACTGCATGCTTTTCTGTGATCAAAGTGGATTATTAAGGACGAAAAAAAAAGATTTTAAATGCATTTAGAATGAACTATTCCTTAATGAAAAAAGGATTTGATACTATTCCTGCAAGTCAAACAGTCTCACCTTTTTGGGCTAGATCAGGGGTAGGTAACCCTGGTCCTGGAGAGCCACAGTGCTGCATGTTTTTTTCATGTTTCCTATGGAGCCAAATCAAGGCCAAAAGTTTTGCTAATTTGGAAATAAAATTTGAACCTGAAAATTCTTTTTTACAGTTTCAAATCTTTTTTTTTCAGTTTCAATTTTTTTTTTCAGGTTCAGACTTTTGGCCCCGATCTGGCGTGGGGGCGTGGCATCAACTGAGAGGGGCGTGGCATCAACTGAGAGGGGCGTGGCATCAACTGAGAGGGGCGTGGCATCATGAGTGACAGCATAACAGAGAAGGCGGGGGACGTTCCTCAGTCATGTTGCCTTCAGGAAACGTAGGTTGCAGAAGTTATCAGTAGAAGTTTGATTCAACACTGTATATACACTATATTCACGTGATTGGCAGTGGAAAAAACGGATACTAGTGACAAATTTCTGTTTAAAAAGCTGTTTTAGACCGTACTTGGTAGTATGTGGAAGTGGGAAATGTCAAACTTTAAAGTGTGGCTGTTGAACTGTACAGTCTGGCATAGTTTATGGCTTTTATACTGTGATTGGTGCCAGAAATGTGTTACTAGTATCCGTTTTTTCCACTGCCAATCACGTGAATATGGTGTATATACAGTGTTGAATCAAACTTCTACTGATAACTTCTGCAACCTATGTTTCCTGAAGGCAACGTGACTGAAGAACGTCCCCCGCCTTCTCTGTTCTGCTGTCACTCATGATGCCACGCCCCTCTCAGTTGATGCCACGCCCCCCACGCCAGATCGGGGCCAAAAGTCTGAACCTGAAAAAAAATTTGAAACTGAAAAAAAAAGATTTGAAACTGAAAAAAAAAGAAGTGAAACTGAAAAAAAAAGATGTGGAACTGAAAAAAAGATTTGAAACTGAAATAAAAAGAAGTGAAACTGAAAAAAAACGATGTGGAACTGAAAAAAAAAGTTCTGAAACTGAAAAAAAGATCTGATACAGAAAAAAAAAAATGAAACTGTAAAAAAGAATTTTCAGGTTCAAATTTTATTTTCAAATTAGCAAAACCTTTGGCCTTGATTTGGCTCCATAGTTTCCACGCATCAACACACCCTGATACAAAGGACTGTATCATTAGCTAATTTATGTGGACCTGGATGATAAACTGATGACGACCTTTAATTAGAATCAGGTGTGGTGATGCAAGGAGACATCTAAAACTCTTTAGGACAGTGTTTCCAATCCCTGTCCTGCATGTTTTAGATGCTACCCTGCTTCAGCACACCGTGATAAAAGTACCTGTGTCATCAACAGAGCTGTGCAGACCTTGGTGACAAGCTAATGAGGACCTTTAATTAGAATCAGGTGTGTTGGTGCAGGGAAACATCTAAAACATGCAGGACAGGGAACACGAGGACCAGGATTGAGAAACACTGCTTTAGGACCAGGGTTGCAGAACCCTGGGCTAGATGTTGATTAATCACCATCTTTTATTTGAAATCATATTAGAATGTTCATGTTTTTCATAAAACAGATGAGAGAAACAAGTATTTCCAAATATGATCATTTTGCAGCTAACTGGAGGATAAACGCTTTCAGAAAATAAAGACATCAAACATGAAAAACATGTCACAGATGTAACAGGTGCTCTTGCTGCAAAACTGAAATAGCAACTTTGACAGTTGACATTTTGTGGATATGTGTTGTTTGAGATGGCAATAATGTATAGATAAAAAAAAAAAGATGCCCATTACTAATTGAGGTGGTTAAAATCCATCTGCACTTTATTAAAAAAGTACAAATACAGTACTGCTAAAACAATGTAATGAAGAAAGATTGTAAACGATTAAATAAGTGTTATTGTAATGGAACAGTTAAGGATATTTATTATTCCACATATTCTGTACTTTCTTTTCATATTTACATTTTTTTTTTACTGCATTAGTAGGTTTCAGATACTTCAGATAAAAATGCGTGCTGAAACAGTATGGAGGATTTTTTGTGCCAAAATTAAATAAATAAATACATCATTAATTAATTAAAATGGGAATGAAATATATCATTAATTAATTACATGTGTCATTAATTAATTAAAATTAGAATGAAATATGTCATTAATTAATTAAAATACAATTCATTTTAAGTAAAAATATATATTTATTATTTCAGCATTTAATTAATTAATGATGTATTTATTTATTTAATTTTGGCACAAAAAATCCTCCATAAAACAGCACCTGTGCAGTTACTTGAAAATGATCTAGCGCCAAAACGGTTGTAGTTTTAGTGGTGCCTAGGCGCCATCTGCTGGTTACATTCAGGACTGCTGCATGTTCTTTAACCAGGAAAAGGTTCTGTATCGACTGTTAAAGCATGAAACTGGTAAAGAATGTAAAGAATGTGTGAGAAATTAAATAAAGTTTACTATGGTATTCTTAAAATTCAAAATATAAAAGAAAAGTGAACTAACTGCACACTTATCAAATATGTTTTTACTTGCCCTCTTTGGTTCAGTTTTCAGTTCAGAATTGATCTATCTTTTACAGTCTTCACATCATTTTTGCACCACTCTATTTTCAGAGGTGTCAAAAGTATTCACATTCATTACTCAGGTAGAAGTATAGATACTAGAGTTTAAAAATACTCCTGTAGAAGTTGAAGTATCAACTCAAGTTTTTTACTAAATTTAAAGTATAAAAGTACTGGTTTCAAAACTACTTAAAGTATAAAAGTAAAAGTAATGCAAGGGGGAAAAAACCCATTAAGGACAAAAGCAATTGAAAATGAATGCATCTTAGTATAATGTAAATATATTAAAGAACCATATATGTGTACTATTGAGCATTAACATGTGTTTCAGAGAGCAGGAGATATGATGACTAGTTGCCTATAAGTATTGTAATGGTGCAAAAAGTCAAACTTCAGAGACATGTTATCATTTATCCTAACCTTTATTGGAATGTACATCCAAGTTTAGTTGCAGGAATCTGAGGGAACGGATGTAAGAACAAAACTGGACAAGAACATCTGAAACAACCACAACCAAATTCACTCTATCCGGATGGAGCAATTTAACTGGATAGTTTTTATTAAAGGCCGAAATGAAATAGAGTAACGAGGCTGTTTTTAAAATGTAAGGAGTAAAAAGTACAGATAATTGATAATGATAATGAACTAGAGATCTCTGGAGAATCATTAGTATCAAGGAACAAGCACATCTGAGTGTGAAGGAATTATTTAAAGGAAGTTTGGTCAAGCAGAGAAGAGTTAAGTTTCCACTGCCTGGAGGGACAAGACTAGGAAAGCCAATGTCCTCACATGGTACTCACATGAGTGGATCTCTGATAAACAATAATTATCCGAGAGAAAAAAGATCTACCCGAGAATATGAATGATGAACATGTGAACAAAAGGAGTAAGCTTTGTCCAAGTGGGAATTAGCCTCCATGTGTCAAATAAGCCTAAACTGGTTTTATATGTGTGAAGGACTTTGGCTGACTTAGAAAGCGCCTGAGGTCTAGAGGAAGACCTTTCCAGGGAGGGGTCCTGAATTCAAGTTTACAAGAAATGTAAAATAACTACCTGTCAGCCACTTACAAAGTACAATTATGAGCTCAAAATCTGATAGTTCTACCTTTGTTGATACTGAAATGCTGTGGACATTCCTATATACAGTATGTAATTCCCATAATAGAGCCTAAATGAAAACACAAAATTTGAATTAAAGCACATTTATTTATTTGAAATATTTGCAGTTTATATTCACATTGATGTGAAGTGAAACATTTACATTTTCTTTTTATTTATCAAGTGTCATTCATGCGTCTCTCTGGCGCTGCCTGGTGGCGCTGACGGACATCAGTTCTCCCCCGAGAGAGACACTAAACTAACATCACAGTTACACATCTTTCAGGACGGGGAACTGAGCCCATTCTGCTCCTCTTTGGGAAAGTTAATTCCCATTTTTAGCTTTTTGGACAGAAATATCTTGTCTCTCGTTACCGCACTTCCGGGTTATGGACCCCTCTGTAGTTCCACAAGTGGCGTTGATTGTGTTGGATTTCAGTGGCCGCACGTCGAGAAACTCCTGAGGTAAGGTGAGGAAATATCGACCAATTTTAAGTCATTATGTGTAGTTATTATATTAGAGGCTTTTTATGTTAGATAGGTTTTTTTTTTCAATTTTTAAATTCATACATAAAAATAGGCCAAAACATTGCACAGTGGTTTAAACACTGAGGGAGTAGATCACCAGTTACCACTGAATTAATTAGCCTATATAGGGCTTGGTCGTCTTGACGTCATCACCTGGCGGAGCTGCCCTGTTGGAAGCTATCTTAGCTGCTCTGCGGACCACTGCGCACTGTGTACAGATGTGCTCCCTCTTCTTTTTGTCTTAGCCTACCTACACATAACAGACGTGGGGAAAAGATTGCTAATGGTTTAACTTTTCACCGCTTTCCTTCTCCCTCATAGGTCCCAGGTCCTCCAGCCCAAGATTTCTAGTCATTTCAATTCAATTCAATTTATTTGAAGAAAAAAATAAATAAAAAAAAATCAACAGATTATTTAAATGTCAGTTTCCACAGATACTCCTTGGAAAGACAAGGATCCTGCTCCATCTCATCCTTGATCTGAAAATAGAAATAATTTATTTTCCTGCTCCACTAACACAACTAGTCATCATCATACCATGGTATGATCACTGTTCTACATATGTCCCAGCCCGGCTCATAGGCAGCAACAAGGAGGGAGCCGAGACGAGGATGACGGTATAACAAAAGGACATTTATTAACAAAAGATAATAAAGATAAGTCAGTAATCAGTAGTGTGCGCATGTATGAATGTGTGAAAAGAACAACCAAAATCCAAACAGCATTGCCCGTGCCCGACCAGACCAGAGAGAGAGCAAAGACAAGCAGGAGTGAAGCGTTTTAAAAAGAGATCCACACCGGGCCGAGGTGTGGGTCATCAGCTAATCAGGCGACCTCTCCACCCTGATTCCTGCAAAGGAAAAACACAGCAGCATGAAGGCAGGGACAACTAGTGGATGGAGGGGTCGTCACATAAAACTCATACATGAACTGCAGTAAATAACAGCTGGATAGAACATTGTCAGGAGACCCTCCTAAAGCTCTGTATTTCTCTACTTTAAAGAGATCTACAGTCTTAATAAAATTAATCTACAATCATTCACTTACCTTCATACAATCTTTACATTACTAAAGACAAAGTTTTTTTCTTTCAACATCAATCTCGACATTTTGACTTTTTTCTCGACTTTTTTCTGGAAATTGTACTTCACCATTAATCTCGACATTTTAACTTTTTTTTCTCAACATTTTGACTTTTTCTCAACCTTTTGACTTTTTTTCTCGACATTTCGACTTTTTTCTCGACATTTCGACTTTTTTCTGGAAATTGTACTTCAACATTAATCTCGTCATTTCAACATCAATCTCGATATTTTGACTTTTTTCTGAACATTTGAACTTTTTTCTGGACATTTTGACTTTTCTCGAAATTTTGACTTTTTTCTCGACATTTGGACTTTTTTCTCGATATTTTGACTTTTTTCTCGACTTTTTTCTGGAAATTGTACTTCACCATTAATCTCGACATTTTAACTTTTTTTTCTCAACATTTTGACTTTTTCTCAACCTTTTGACTTTTTTTCTCGACATTTCGACTTTTTTCTCGACATTTCGACTTTTTTCTGGAAATTGTACTTCAACATTAATCTCGTCATTTCAACATCAATCTCGATATTTTGACTTTTTTCTGAACATTTGGACTTTTTTCTGGACATTTTGACTTTTCTCGAAATTTTGACTTTTTTCTGGAAATTGTACATCAACATTAATCTCGACATTCTACTTTAAAGTAAACTACAGCCCTAATCAAATTCATCTACAATCATTCACTTACCTTCATACAATCAATCATTCACTTACCTTCATACAATCTTAACATTACTAAAGACAGAGTTTTCTTGTTGGTTTTTTCTGCAAGAGAAAGAAAAGGTAGTTTAAAAAAGGAAACACATCAACATTTGTCCCAGTTTTAAGGAATAAAGTGTCTTTAGGAGGGTCAACCCTCCCTAACCCGCCCTCTGACAATGATCCATCCAGCTATGTTTACTACTGCTCACATTCACTACAAGATACATCAGTTGAAATAATGTATATAATTGATCAATTAAAAGGGACCTATTATGAAAAACACGTTTTTTCTTGTTTTAACATGTATAAAGTGGTCTCCCCTCACCCTGCCAACACAGGAAAGATGAAATCCCATGAATTTCTGCAAGGTCTGTACCCCCGCCCGGCAGAATCCCCCAGTGTCATGTGACTTTTTTGAGCCGTTCAGATTCTGCTCCTGTCGTTACGTAACGACGGGAGCAGATTTCCATAGGTCCGGCAGCCTGCAATTTACCAGGATTGACAATACCCACATCAGACAGATAAGCTTTAATAATAGCTCTAATGCTATCCTTACTCCGTTTATCACAGACCTCCAACTTGAAATGGTCAGCAATCCTCAACAACTGATCACGTGTGTAGTACTCCAAAGACTCCTCTGATGGAGCTTTCAAAAAATCCTCCACACTAGCCATGGTTATCAACCAGCCCAATTACCTGTCCAAACACAGACTATACAAACCAATGCAAACAAAACAAACTGCAGTGCTTAACCTGTAGCACACTGAGCTCACACAGTCCCCCCACAGCCAAAACGTCACCGTAGCCCCGTCCCTCTAACTGCCTAACCAGAATCTAGCTAAGCTCCCCCCTAGTCTTCAGGTATTTGGTGGTGGGTATTTACGCACTAAAGCCCGTCAGCCCGGCAAAGCAACCACTAAATGGCGACTCACCTGCAGCTGCGGATGTGCCCCCGAGACAACTGCTCCAGCCACTTTCACACCACACTAACACGCCCCCAAACGAACTCCAAAGGGAACTCGCTCTTAAGCCTAACAGGGACAGAAGCAACAGCGACTTAATACGGCTGCACACACACAGGATCCCACAAACTCAGTGCCTAAAAAACAACAACACCAGCACAACACAGCCTGGCACAAAACAATCTCCTCAGAACAGACTTATTACGGCTGCTTACCCAAACCAAAACAAACAGACTTACCACGCTAGTCAAACGTCTTCCAACAAAACCGGCTGCACAACTCATTCATAAAAATGAGGCGCACCGCTAACTACAGCTAACGCTGATCTGACGTCACCGAATTAACTAGACCAGGGGTCGGCAACCCAAAATGTTGAAAGAGCCATATTGGACCAAAAACACAAAAAACAAATATGTCTGGAGCTGCAAAAAATGAAAAGTCTTGTATGTATAAGCCTTAGAATGAAGGAAAATGGCGAAAGGCGAAATCAAAATGTTGAGAAAAAAGTCGAAATGTTGAGAAAAAAGTCAAAATTTCGAGAGAAAAGTCGAAATGTCGAGATTAATGTTGAAGTACAATCTTGAGAAAAAAGTCGAAATGTTGAGCAAAAAGTCGAAATGTCGAGAAAAAAGTAAAAATTTTGAGAAAAAAGTCGAAATGTCGAGATTAAAAAAGGAAAAAGGAAGAAAAAAAAGAGAAAAAAAAGGAAAAAGAAAAGAGAAAAAAAGGAAAAAAATGAAGAAAAAACAGATAAAAATGAGAAAAAAAAGAAAAAGCAAAAAAGAAGAAAGGGGAAAAAAATTTAAAATGAAGAAAAAAAGGAAAAAAAAATGTCAAACATTTTTGAAAAATTCTCCAGGGAGCCACTAGGGCGGCACTAAAGAGCCGCATGCGGCTCTGGAGCCGCGAGTTGCCGACCCCTGAACTAGACGAGCCCCCACATGTCACAGCCCGGCTCATAGGCAGCGACAAGGAGGGAGACGAGACGAGGATGACGGTATAACAAAAGGACATTTATTAACAAAAGATAATGAACTAAGATAAGTCAGTAATCAGTAATGTGAGCATGTATGAATGTGTGAAAAGAACAACCAAAATACAAACAGCAGCGGCCGTGCCCGACCAGACCAGAGAGAGAGAGCAAAGACAAGCAGGAGTTTAGCGTTTTAAAGAAAGACCCACACCGGGCCCAGGTGTGGCTCATCAGCTAATCAGGCGACCTCTCCGCCCTGATTCCTGCAAAGGAAAAACAGCAGCAGAAAAGGCAGGGACAACTAGTGGATGGAGGGGTCGTCACATAAAACTCATACATGAACTGCAGTAAATAACAGCTGGATAGAACATTGTCAGGAGACCCTCCTAAAGCTCTGTATTTCTCTACTTTAAAGTAATCTACAGTCCTAATCAAATTCACCTACAATCATTCACTTACCTTCATACAATCTTAACATTACTAAAGACAGAGTTTTTTTGCTGGTTTTTTCTGCAAGAGAAAGAAAAGGTAGTTTAAAAAAGGAAACACATCAACATTTGTCCCAGTTTTAAGGAATAAAGTGTCTTTAGGAGGGTGAACCCTCCCTAACCCGCCCTCTGACAATGATCCATCCAGCTATGTTTACTACTGCTCACATTCACTACAAGATACATCAGTTGAAATAATGTATATAATTGATCCATTAAATTATTCTTTAATTAGTCAAACTGATTAAAGTATCAAAAAGAAGGATTATTTCAGTCGTAAAACTCATACATGAACTGCAGTAAATAACAGTTGGATAGAACATTGTCAGGAGACCCTCCTAAAGCAAGATCAATAACGACACAAACACTGATCAATAACGACAAACACTGATCAATAACGACACAAACACGGATCAATAACGACACAAACACTAATCAATAACGACACAAACAGTGATCAATAACGACACAAACACTGATCAATAACGACACAAACACTGATCAATAACGACACAAACACGGATCAATAACGACACAAACACTAATCAATAACGACACAAACAGTGATCAATAACGACACAAACACTGATCAATAACGACACAAACACTGATCAATAACGACAAATACGGATCAATAACGACACAAACACTGATCAATAACGACACAAACACGGATCAATAACGACACAAACACTGATCAATAACGACACAAACACTGATCAATAACGACACAAACACGATCAATAACGACACAAACACGGATCAATAACGACACAAACACTGATCAATAACGACACAAACACTGATCAATAACGACACAAACACTGATCAATAACGACACAAACACGATCAATAACGACACAAACACCGATCAATAACGACACAAACAGTGATCAATAACGACACAAACAGTGATCAATAACGACACAAACACGGATCAATAACGACACAAACAGTGATCAATAACGACACAAACACTGATCAATAACGACACGAACATGATCAATAACGACACAAACATGATCAATAACGACACAAACACGGATCAATAACGACACAAACACGGATCAATAACGACACAAACACGGATCAATAACGACACAAACACTGATCAATAACGACACAAACAGTGATCAATAACGACAAACACTGATCAATAACGACACAAACACTGATCAATAACGACACAAACACGATCAATAACGACAAACACTGATCAATAACGACACAAACAGTGATCAATAACGACACAAACACTGATCAATAACGACACAAACACCGATCAATAATGACACAAACACTGATCAATAACGACACAAACACTGATCAATAACGACACAAACACGGATCAATAACGACACAAACACCGATCAATAACGACACAAACACCGATCAATAACGACACAAACACCGATCAATAACGACACAAACACCGATCAATAACGACACAAACACCGATCAATAACGACACAAACACCGATCAATAACGACACAAACACCGATCAATAACGACACAAACACCGATCAATAACGACACAAACACCGATCAATAACGACACAAACACCGATCAATAACGACACAAACACCGATCAATAACGACACAAACACCGATCAATAACGACACAAACACGGATCAATAACGACACAAACACGGATCAATAACGACACAAACAGTGATCAATAACGACACAAACAGTGATCAATAACGACACAAACAGTGATCAATAACGACACAAACACGGATCAATAACGACACAAACACTGATCAATAACGACACAAACACTGATCAATAACGACACAAACAGTGATCAATAACGACACAAACACCGATCAATAACGACACAAACACCGATCAATAACGACACAAACACGGATCAATAACGACACAAACACTGATCAATAACGACACAAACACCGATCAATAACGACACAAACACCGATCAATAACGACACAAACACGGATCAATAACGACACAAACACCGATCAATAACGACACAAACACCGATCAATAACGACACAAACACGGATCAATAACGACACAAACACGGATCAATAACGACACAAAAACAATCAATAACGACACAAACACGATCAATAACGACACAAACACTGATCAATAACGACAAATACGGATCAATAACGACACAAACACTGATCAATAACGACACAAACACTGATCAATAACGACACAAACACCGATCAATAACGACACAAAAACGATCAATAACGACACAAACACTGATCAATAACGACAAATACGGATCAATAACGACACAAACACGGATCAATAACGACACAAACACGGATCAATAACGACACAAACACGGATCAATAACGACACAAGCACTGATCAATAACGACACAAGCACTGATCAATAACGACACAAACACTGATCAATAACGACACAAACACTGATCAATAACGACACAAACACTGATCAATAACGACACAAACACTGATCAATAATGACACAAACACTGATCAATAACGACACAAACACTGATCAATAACGACACAAACACGGATCAATAACGACACAAACACCGATCAATAACGACACAAACACCGATCAATAACGACACAAACACCGATCAATAACGACACAAACACCGATCAATAACGACACAAACACCGATCAATAACGACACAAACACCGATCAATAACGACACAAACACTGATCAATAACGACACAAACACTGATCAATAACGACACAAACACTGATACGCACGAAAAAACACAAAAACGCACGAACGCTGTAAAAAACGCACGAAAAAACGCACGAAAAAACGCACGAAAAAACACAAAAACGCACGAAAAAACGCACGAAAAAACGAACGAAGTTCGCACTAAGAGAAAAGAGACTAGAGAAAATCAAAGAAACAAACAAACGGCCGACACCCAATTGGTGACGGTCGCTAAGGGATTTGTTCCAACTAGTAACAAAAGTACCTACACCTGTAAACACATCCCAACACTTACCTTGTTGTATCCTGAAACTTAGAAACTGGGGCGAAAAAAAATGCTCTCTCTTCCCACTCTTAACCAAAAAAACAAACAAACTCAAGTGTGAACTCCCAAACAAAACTCAATATTTTCCAAAACTGAAGAAAAAAAAAGTTTATCAAACAAACTAATTAATTAATCAGCCAATTAATCAATGAGGTATGGACGAGCCCCCATTTTGTCATGCTCTAGGGCAACATGGCAAAACAAGGAGTCCACACAATGGTCAACAGTTTTAAAGTATATTTATTAATTAAAACAATATCAAAATAATAGCCATAACCGTGTGTGTGTGTGTGTGTGTTTTATGTGTGTGGTGTGTGTGTGTGTGTGTGTCTGTTTGTTTGAGTGTGTTTGTATTAGGGCTGAACGATATGGACAAAATTTCATATCTCGATATTCATGCCAGATATCTCGATATCGATACGATACGATATGACTTCGGTTCGGTGAAAACCAAGCATTTTTCAGAAAAATAAAAACATCAGAAATCAAAAGAGTGCAGTTTTATTGATTAGAACTCACTGCCAGTCATCAACATTAACATAAAGTCACTCAATAATAAATAATAATCAAAATATTTTACTGTAGCTCCGCTTTAACGATAAATAACCAATGCAGTTAGAGTTAGAGTTCAGTACATGTTATTGATTATTGATTGGAGCTGCAGCTGAACGGACTGTCACAACATCACTGCAGTTTCATGACGGAGTGAAGACAGATTACAGATTAAACTCATGTTTCACTCCCAGGTTTCATATTTGATTTATTTTCTGTTTCAACAATTAAAAATCTAAAAATGTTAACTTTCAATCTGATGAACAAAAGAACCAGAAACAACTTTCTTAATTTATTACTGCGCATGTGCAATCCCCCCATTTGTCCAATCCTTGTTTTCAGTAAACGAATAGGAAATAGAGAAAAGAGTTTTCCACTCGCTGTTTTAATTCCCAATTTCGATTTTCAAACACATCAATGAATTTTTTATTATCAAAACAAAAGATGGGGAACGGATTATTTTGGTTTATTTCTCTATTTTTATTTTGTAATTTCAAAACTAAAAAGGGATGGCCGACGTCGCAATTTTCACCAAGCACGACTTGCACAACACCTCGCTCTGGTTGACATCATCCTTTCTAAATCCAAAATACCTCCAAGTAATGGAGGATGATTTATGTTTTGGCACAAAATTAGATTCTTCACTGCCACCGGCCGCATTATCCTCCGCAATCATGTCTCTTTTCTTCCGTTTGGATTTCTCCGCTCTTCTCCGCTCTCCTGTGTGTGGCTGTGTGCGTCTCAGGTTACGTCTCCCTCCCTCCCACCCTCCTATGTTTGTCATTGGTTGGCTTCAGCTGTCGATCAACAGCAAGCATGAAATAAGCTTTGTGGTTGGCTGGCCGTAGTGGTGCGTTCAAGAGCAATCTTAAAAGTAATGTTTATGGAGACTGCTCGCGCTGTACAAGCAGGGCGAGCGGAAATATATCGTTTATATCGTTGCTTTTCCGTTATTAATGTCTTGAATGTTCATATCTCGATATAGATACGATAACGGTATATCGTTCAGCCCTAGTTTGTATGTTTTGTGTGTCTCTGTGTGTTAGTGTGTTTTGTGTGTGTGTGTGTGTGTGTGTGTGTGTGTGTGTGTGTGTGTGTGTGTGTGTGTGTGTGTGTTTTTGTGTGTTTTTGTGTGTGTTTTTGTGTGTGTGTGTTTTGTGTGTGTGTTTTGTGTGTGTGTGTGTGTGTGTGTGTGTGTGTGTGTGTGTGGGGGGGGGGTGTTTTTGTGTGTTTTGTGTGTGTTTTTTGTGTGTGTTTGTGTGTGTTTGTGTGTTTTGTGTGTGTGTGTGTGTGTGTGTGTGTGTGTGTGTGTTATGTGTGTTATGTGTGTGTTTGTGTGTGTTTGTGTTTGTGTGTTATGTGTGTGTTTGTGTGTTATGTGTGTGTTTGTGTGTTATGTGTGTGTTTGTGTGTGTTTGTGTTTGTGTGTGTTTGTGTGTGTTTGTGTTTGTGTGTTATGTGTGTGTTTGTGTGTGTTTGTGTGTTATGTGTGTGTTTGTGTGTTATGTGTGTGTTTGTGTGTGTTTGTGTGTTATGTGTGTGTTTGTGTGTGTTTGTGTGTTATGTGTGTGTTTGTGTGTTATGTGTGTGTTTGTGTGTGTTTGTCTGTTGTGTGTGTGTTATGTGTGTGTTTGTGTGTGTTATGTGTGTGTGTGTGTGTGTGTTTGTGTGTGTGTGTGTTTGTGTGTTGTGTGGGTTTGTGTGTGTTTTTGTGTGTGTGTGTGTGTGTGTGTGTGTGTGTTTGTGTGTGTTTTGTGTGTGTGTTATGTGTGTGTTTGTGTGTGTTTGTGTGTGTTTGTGTGTGTTTTGTGTGTTATGTGTGTGTTTGTGTGTGTTATGTGTGTGTTATGTGTGTGTTTGTGTGTGTTATGTGTGTGTGTGTTTGTGTGTTGTGTGTGTTTGTGTGTGTTTTGTGTGTGTTTGTGTGTGTTTTGTGTGTGTTTGTGTGTGTTTTGTGTGTGTGTTGTGTGTGTTTGTGTGTGTTTTGTGTGTGTTTGTGTGTGTTTTGTGTGTTATGTGTGTGTTATGTGTGTGTTTTGTGTGTGTTTGTGTGTGTTTTGTGTGTGTTTGTCTGTTGTGTGTGTGTTATGTGTGTGTTTGTGTGTGTTATGTGTGTGTGTGTTTGTGTGTTGTGTGGGTTTGTGTGTGTTTGTGTGTGTGTGTTATGTGTGTGTTTGTGTGTGTTTTGTGTGTGTTTGTGTGTGTTTTGTGTGTGTTTGTGTGTGTTTTGTGTGTGTTTGTGTGTGTTTTGTGTGTGTTTGTGTGTGTGTTATGTGTGTGTTTGTGTGTGTTTTGTGTGTGTTTTGTGTGTTATGTGTGTGTTTGTGTGTGTTTTGTGTGTTATGTGTGTGTTATGTGTGTGTTTTGTGTGTTTGTGTCTGTTTTGTGTGTGTTTGTGTGTTATGTGTGTGTTTGTGTGTGTTTGTGTGTGTTTGTGTGTTATGTGTGTGTTTTGTGTGTGTTTGTGTGTGTTTGTGTGTTATGTGTGTGTTTTGTGTGTGTTTGTGTGTGTTTTGTGTGTGTGTGTGTGTGTTATGTGTGTGTTATGTGTGTGTTTGTGTGTGTTTGTGTGTGTGTGTGTGTGTTTGTGTGTGTGTGTGTGTTATGTGTGGGTTTGTGTGTGTGTGTTATGTGTGTGTTTGTGTGTTTTGTGTGTGTTTTGTGTGTGTTTTGTGTGTTATGTGTGTGTTTGTGTGTGTTATGTGTGTGTTTGTGTGTGTTTGTGTGTGTGTGTGTGTTATGTGTGGGTTTGTGTGTGTGTGTTATGTGTGTGTTTGTGTGTGTTATGTGTGTGTTTGTGTGTTTTGTGTGTGTTTTGTGTGTGTTATGTGTGTGTTTGTGTGTTGTGTGTGTTTGTGTGTGTTTTGTGTGTTTTGTGTGTGTTTTGTGTGTTATGTGTGTGTTTGTGTGTGTTTTGTGTGTGTTTGTGGAAAATTTAAACTTAATTCATGGTAAGGCAGGTGGCAGAGGTCCTGCTGCATGAGAGGATAGAGAGAGAGCTGTGGAGAAGGAGCTCCCTTTATTCTCCACAGGCCCCGCCCACAGAGCCGGATTAAATAAATGGACTACACTAGGCAGACTGTGATTTTTGGGCCCCCCTCCATCGATGTTATTTATGAACTCTTAAACTTACCAAAGTTACTAATAAAACTTAATTCACATTTTACATAGCATAGTCATAGTCAAGTTGGTTCTTTGTATTCCAAAAAAAGTCATGTGTTGTATATTAAACAGTCTATCAGACTATTTTTAGATTTTTATTAAATACGTTATTACAACGCTCTATTAAATGCTATTAAATTATCCTTATTTTATCGATTGTGAGCATTTTGCAGAAAATCTTAATTAAATGTGTTGATTAAATTGAATAGTTAAATAAGAAGTCAAATCTACAAAGACCAATAAAATTTGCAGTAAGACAAAGTGTGCTGTAGTATGTATGTATGTATGTGTATATGTATGTATGTGTATGCGTATGCAGACCCGTTTGGGAGATTTGCGAGGCCCTGTGTGAAATGGCTAGGGGGGCCCCTTGCGCGTGAGCGTAGCGAGCACGCGCAAAATTTTGGGGTTTTTTCGGGTCGGATCGGGTGTCTATATGCGCAATTTTAACTCTCCAATTAGCAAAATACTGGATACCTTCCCCTGCCTCATCATCATCTGGGCTTGCCTCGACGCGGGGCCCCACGGCTGCTTGAGACCCGGTCGGATCGGTGATTTTTGTAACAAATTTATCAAACGTGCCTTTCAGAGAGGCATTAAACTCTTCCATTTTCTTTCGTTTTTTTCTTTTTTCATCCCCTGATGGAAATTTCCTGAATCTGTCTCGTTGTTCCAACTCCACCGTCTGGATCAGAGCAGCTTGTGTCTGCGCTTGGTCTGATGCAGTTGTATTGAACAACAGACACGCGCATCATTGCACATATATTTATTGATATGCACAGACTAGTACATATTTAGGTCTGTAATGGAACGTGACTGTTGATATTTATAAGGGAAAAAAGGAAAAAAAAACGAAAAAAAAAAAAAAATTGGGGGGAAAAAAAAAACGGCCCATAGCGCGAGGCCCCGTGCGGTCGCACGGTTCGCACATCCCTTGCGGCGGCCCTGTGCGTATGTATGCGTATATATATATATATGTATGTATACTAAATATAGTAATAATGCACATATATATATATATATATATGCCTTAGGTTTTTACAGGCCTGTTATCAACCATTAATATGTGTGCAGACAAAAAAAAAAATTTTTTTTTTTTTGTCCCTCTGTCTGGGCCCCCCCCTGTCAATCGGGCCCTAGGCACATGCCTAGTTTGCCTTTGCGTTAATCCGGCTCTGCCCGCCCACCACAGGTGAGCAGGATTGGTCTGACGGCCTGCTCCCACTCTGCCATCACAGAGGCTGTTAGCAAGTCTACAGTGAGTTATAGGGGGCAGGGCCGTCAGTGTGTGTGTGTGTGTGTGTGTGTGTGTGTGTGTGTGTGTGTGTGTGTGTGTGTGTGTTATGTGTGTCTTTGTGGAAAATTTAAACTTAATTCATGGTAAGGGCAGGTGGCAGAGGTCCTGCTGCATGAGAGGATAGAGAGAGAGCTGTGGAGAAGGAGCTCCCTTTATTCTCCACAGGCCCCGCCCACAGAGCCGGATTAAATAAATGGACTACACTAGGCAGACTGTGATTTTTGGGCCCCCCTCCATCGATGTTATTTATGAACTCTTAAACTTACCAAAGTTACTAATAAAACTTAATTCACATTTTACATAGCATAGTCATAGTCAAGTTGGTTCTTTGTATTCCAAAAAAAGTCATGTGTTGTATATTAAACAGTCTATCAGACTATTTTTAGATTTTTATTAAATACGTTATTACAACGCTCTATTAAATGCTATTAAATTATCCTTATTTTATCGATTGTGAGCATTTTGCAGAAAATCTTAATTAAATGTGTTGATTAAATTGAATAGTTAAATAAGAAGTCAAATCTACAAAGACCAATAAAATTTGCAGTAAGACAAAGTGTGCTGTAGTATGTATGTATGTATGTGTATATGTATGTATGTGTATGCGTATGCAGACCCGTTTGGGAGATTTGCGAGGCCCTGTGTGAAATGGCTAGGGGGGCCCCTTGCGCGTGAGCGTAGCGAGCACGCGCAAAATTTTGGGGTTTTTTCGGGTCGGATCGGGTGTCTATATGCGCAATTTTAACTCTCCAATTAGCAAAATACTGGATACCTTCCCCTGCCTCATCATCATCTGGGCTTGCCTCGACGCGGGGCCCCACGGCTGCTTGAGACCCGGTCGGATCGGTGATTTTTGTAACAAATTTATCAAACGTGCCTTTCAGAGAGGCATTAAACTCTTCCATTTTCTTTCGTTTTTTTCTTTTTTCATCCCCTGATGGAAATTTCCTGAATCTGTCTCGTTGTTCCAACTCCACCGTCTGGATCAGAGCAGCTTGTGTCTGCGCTTGGTCTGATGCAGTTGTATTGAACAACAGACACGCGCATCATTGCACATATATTTATTGATATGCACAGACTAGTACATATTTAGGTCTGTAATGGAACGTGACTGTTGATATTTATAAGGGAAAAAAGGAAAAAAAAACGAAAAAAAAAAAAAAATTGGGGGGAAAAAAAAAACGGCCCATAGCGCGAGGCCCCGTGCGGTCGCACGGTTCGCACATCCCTTGCGGCGGCCCTGTGCGTATGTATGCGTATATATATATATATGTATGTATACTAAATATAGTAATAATGCACATATATATATATATATATGCCTTAGGTTTTTACAGGCCTGTTATCAACCATTAATATGTGTGCAGACAAAAAAAAAAATTTTTTTTTTTTTTGTCCCTCTGTCTGGGCCCCCCCCTGTCAATCGGGCCCTAGGCACATGCCTAGTTTGCCTTTGCGTTAATCCGGCTCTGCCCGCCCACCACAGGTGAGCAGGATTGGTCTGACGGCCTGCTCCCACTCTGCCATCACAGAGGCTGTTAGCAAGTCTACAGTGAGTTATAGGGGGCAGGGCCGTCAGTGTGTGTGTGTGTGTGTGTGTGTGTGTGTGTGTGTGTTATGTGTGTCTTTGTGGAAAATTTAAACTTAATTCATGGTAAGGGCAGGTGGCAGAGGTCCTGCTGCATGAGAGGATAGAGAGAGAGCTGTGGAGAAGGAGCTCCCTTTATTCTCCACAGGCCCCGCCCACAGAGCCGGATTAAATAAATGGACTACACTAGGCAGACTGTGATTTTTGGGCCCCCCTCCATCGATGTTATTTATGAACTCTTAAACTTACCAAAGTTACTAATAAAACTTAATTCACATTTTACATAGCATAGTCATAGTCAAGTTGGTTCTTTGTATTCCAAAAAAAGTCATGTGTTGTATATTAAACAGTCTATCAGACTATTTTTAGATTTTTATTAAATACGTTATTACAACGCTCTATTAAATGCTATTAAATTATCCTTATTTTATCGATTGTGAGCATTTTGCAGAAAATCTTAATTAAATGTGTTGATTAAATTGAATAGTTAAATAAGAAGTCAAATCTACAAAGACCAATAAAATTTGCAGTAAGACAAAGTGTGCTGTAGTATGTATGTATGTATGTGTATATGTATGTATGTGTATGCGTATGCAGACCCGTTTGGGAGATTTGCGAGGCCCTGTGTGAAATGGCTAGGGGGGCCCCTTGCGCGTGAGCGTAGCGAGCACGCGCAAAATTTTGGGGTTTTTTCGGGTCGGATCGGGTGTCTATATGCGCAATTTTAACTCTCCAATTAGCAAAATACTGGATACCTTCCCCTGCCTCATCATCATCTGGGCTTGCCTCGACGCGGGGCCCCACGGCTGCTTGAGACCCGGTCGGATCGGTGATTTTTGTAACAAATTTATCAAACGTGCCTTTCAGAGAGGCATTAAACTCTTCCATTTTCTTTCGTTTTTTTCTTTTTTCATCCCCTGATGGAAATTTCCTGAATCTGTCTCGTTGTTCCAACTCCACCGTCTGGATCAGAGCAGCTTGTGTCTGCGCTTGGTCTGATCAGTTGTATTGAACAACAGACACGCGCATCATTGCACATATATTTATTGATATGCACAGACTAGTACACATTCAGGTCTGTAATGGAACGTGACTGTTGATATTTATAAGGGAAAAAAGGAAAAAAAAACGAAAAAAAAAAATTGGGGGAAAAAAAAAAACGGCCCATAGCGCGAGGCCCCTTGGGGCGCGAGGCCCCGTGCGGTCGCACGGTTCGCACATCCCTTGCGGCGGCCCTGTGCGTATGTATGCGTATATATATATATATGTATGTATACTAAATATAGTAATTATGCACATATATATATATATATATATATATGCCTTAGGTTTTTACCAGCCTGTTATCAACCATTAATATGTGTGCAGACAAAAAAAAAAAATTTTTTTTTTTTTTTTTTGTCCCTCTTTCTGGGCCCCCCCCTGTCAATCGGGCCCTAGGCACATGCCTAGTTTGCCTTTGCGTTAATCCGGCTCTGCCCGCCCACCACAGGTGAGCAGGATTGGTCTGACGGCCTGATCCCACTCTGCCATCACAGAGGCTGCTAGCAAGTCTACAGTGAGTTATAGGGGGCAGGGCCGTCAGTGTGTGTGTGTGTGTGTGTGTGTGTGTGTGTGTGTGTGTGTGTGTGTGTGTGTGTGTGTGTGTGTGTGTGTTGTGTGTTTTTGTGTGTTTTTGTGTGTTTTTTGTGTGTTTTTTTGTGTGTGTGTGTGTGTGTGTGTTTTTGTGTGTTTTTTGTGTTTTTTTGTGTGTTTGTGTCTGTGTTTGTTTGTGTGTTTTGTGTGTTTTTGTGTGTTTTTTGTGTGTTTTTGTGTTTTTTTTGTGTGTTTGTGTCTGTGTTTGTTTGTGTGTTTTGTGTTTGTGTGTGTGTGTTTTTTGTTTGTGTGTGTTTGTGTGTGTGTCTTTTTTGTATGTCCGTTGTTTGTGTGTGTTTGTGTGTTTTTGTGTTTGTGTGTGTTTGTGTGTGTTTGTGTGTGTTTGTGTGTGTTTTGTGTGACAAAACTATTTTGATAACTTTTCATGTTAACGTCTTTTGTGTCTCCTGAGCAAGTTTTATGTGGAATGGACGATCCTGCTAGGAGTTTGTTAAAGTATGACACGTGGAAATGGCATAAATTGCGCCAAAATTACACGATTAATTCAAAATGGCCGATTACTGTTCGATATCAGAATTTTACATAATATGAATAAGATTTTACCTTTCAGTGAAGTCCCAAATACCCCTGATATTTAATGACAAAATAATTCAAGGACATTTTGATAATGATAGTGAAAAATAAAGGAAAAGTTGTTTGTGTGTGTGTTTTGTGTCTGTGTGTGTTATGTATGTGTTTGTGGAAAACTTAAACTTAATTCATGGTAAGGCAGGTGGCAGAGGTCCTGCTGCATGAGAGGATAGAGAGAGAGCCTGTGGAGAAGGAGCTCCTTTATTCTCCACAGGTGAGCAGGATTGGTCTGACGGCCTGATCCCACTCTGCCATCACAGAGGCTGCTAGCAAGTCTACAGTGAGTTATAGGGGGCAGGGCCGTCAGTGTGTGTGTGTGTGTGTGTGTGTCTGTGTTTGTTTTGTGTTTGTGTGTGTGTGTCTTTTTTGTGTGTCCTCTGTTTGTGTGTGTTTGTGTGTTTTGTGTGTTTTTGTGTGTTTTGTGTGTTTTTGTGTGTTTGTGTCTGTGTGTGTTTTTTGTTTGTGTGTGTGTGTCTTTTTTGTGTGTCTGTTGTTGTTTGTGTGTGTTTGTGTGTTTTTTTGTGTGTCTGTGTTTGTATTTGTGTGTTTGTGTGTGTGTTTTGTGTTTGTGTGTGTTTTGTGTGACAAAACTATTTTGATAACTTTTCATGTTTAACGTCTTTTGTGTTTCCTGAGCAAGTTTTATGTGGAACGGACGATCCTGCTAGGAGTTTGTTAAAGTACGACACGTGGAAATGGCATAAATTGCGCCAAAATTACACGATTAATTCAAAATGGCCGATTACTGTTCGATATCAGAATTTTACATAATATGAATAAGATTTTACCTTTCAGTGAAGTCCCAAATACCCCTGATATTTAATGACAAAATAATTCAAGGACATTTTGATAATGATAGTGAAAAATAAAGAAAAAGTTGTTTGTGTGTGTGTTTTGTGTTTGTGTGTGTTTGTGGAAAATTTAAACTTACCGTATTGACCCGAATATAAGACGACCCTGATTGTAAGACGACCCCCTCTTTTTCAAGACTCAAATTTGAAAAAATACTTTTTTAACACCAAATTCAATTTTTATACAGAAAATAATTATAGTACATCTGAAACAAATGATTATAACAATATATTTGAGAGAAAAAGCATGTTATTTTGCCTCATTCAAATCATGATCTTGAAGTTTGCATCATAAGTTCTTCGACCCACTTTTCTCCAGATTGTCACTACGTTTCACCATTTTCTGTTATCTCTTCTGTTATTTCCTTGTCTTTTCTTTCTTACCGCTATTTTTTTATTTTTCGTCTTCATGCTACTGCTATTTTTATTTTTCTTCTTCGTGACAGGGGTTTGCTTTGGCCTCGGAAGTTAAGTTCAGCATTCGCTTTAAAGATATCTGTCGCCATTTAGTGTTGTGAATGGGTATAACGTCTAGACCCCGAATGTAAGACGACGCTCACTTTTTCAGTCTTATTTCAATGCAAAAAACCCCGTCTTATATTCGGGCCAATACGGTAATTCATGGTAAGGCAGGTGGCAGAGGTCCTGCTGCATGAGAGGATAGAGAGAGAGTCTGTGGAGAAGGAGCTCCCTTTATTCTCCACAGGTGAGCAGGATTGGTCTGACGGCCTGATCCCACTCTGCCATCACAGAGGCTGCTAGCAAGTCTACAGTGAGTTATAGGGGGCAGGGCCGTCAGTGTGTGTGTGTGTGTGTGTGTGTGTGTGTGTTTTTGTGTGTTTTGTGTGTTTTTTTGTGTGTTTGTGTCTGTGTTTGTGTGTTTTTTGTTTGTGTGTGTGTCTTTTTTGTGTGTCCGTTGTTGTTTGTGTTTTTTGTGTGTGTGTGTGTGTGTGTGTGTGTGTGTGTGTGTGTGTGTGTGTGTGTGTGTGTGTGTGTGTCTTCTTTGTGTGTGTGTCTTCTTTGTGTGTCCTCTGTTGTTTGTGTGTGTTTGTGTGTTTTGTGTGTTTTTGTGTTTTTTGTGTGTTTTTGTGTTTTTTTGTGTGTTTGTGTCTGTGTGTGTTTGTGTGTTTTGTGTGTTTTTGTGTGTTTTTTGTGTGTTTTTGTGTGTTTTTTTGTGTGTTTGTGTCTGTGATTGTTTGTGTGTTTTGTGTTTGTGTGTGTGTTTTTTGTTTGTGTGTGTTTGTGTGTGTGTCTTTTTTGTGTGTCCGTTGTTGTTTGTGTGTGTTTGTGTGTTTTTTTGTGTGTCTGTGTTTGTATTTGTGTGTTTGTGTGTGTGTTTTGTGTTTGTGTGTGTTTGTGTGTGTGTTTTGTGTTTGTGTGTGTTTGTGTGTGACTGTGTGTGTTTTGTGTGTTTGTGTGTGTCTCTGTTTGTATTTGTGTGTTTGTGTGTGTGTTTTGTGTTTGTGTGACAAAACTATTTTGATAACTTTTCATGTTTAACGTCTTTTGTGTCTCCTGAGCAAGTTTTATGTGGAACGGACGATCCTGCTAGGAGTTTGTTAAAGTACGACACGTGGAAATGGCATAAATTGCGCCAAAATTACACGATTAATTCAAAATGGCCGATTACTGTTCGATATCAGAATTTTACATAATATGAATAAGATTTTACCTTTCAGTGAAGTCCCAAATACCCCTGATATTTAATGACATTTTGATAATGATAGTGAAAAATAAAGGAAAAGTTGTTTGTGTGTGTGTTTTGTGTTTGTGTGTGTTTGTGGAAAATTTAAACTTACCGTATTGACCCGAATATAAGACGACCCTGATTGTAAGACGACCCCCTCTTTTTCAAGACTCAAATTTGAAAAAATACTTTTTTAACACCAAATTAAATTTTTATACAGAAAATAATTATAGTACATCTGAAACAAATGATTATAACAATATATTTGAGAGAAAAAGCATGTTATTTTGCCTCATTCAAATCATGATTTTGAAGTTTGCATCATAACTTCTTCGACCCACTTTTCTCCAGATTGTCACTACGTTTCACCATTTTCTGTTATCTCTTCTGTTATTTACTTGTCTTTTCTTTCTTACCGCTATTTTTTATTTTTCGTCTTCATGCTACTGCTATTTTTATTTTTCTTCTTCGTGACAGGGGTTTGCTTTGGCCTCGGAAGTTAAGTTCAGCATTCGCATTAAAGATATCTGTCGCCATCTAGTGTTGTGAATGGGTATAACGTCTAGACCCCGAATGTAAGACGACCCACTTTTTCAGTCTTATTTCAATGCAAAAAACCCCGTCTTATATTCGGGCCAATACGGTAATTCATGGTAAGGGCAGGTGGCAGAGGTCCTGCTGCATGAGAGGATAGAGAGAGAGCTGTGGAGAAGGAGCTCCTTTATTCTCCACAGGTGAGCAGGATTGGTCTGACGGCCTGATCCCACTCTGCCATCACAGAGGCTGCTAGCAAGTCTACAGTGAGTTATAGGGGGCAGGGCCGTCAGTGTGTGTGTGTGTGTGTGTGTGTGTGTGTGTGTGTGTGTGTGTGTGTGTGTGTGTGTGTGTGTTTTTGTGACAAAACTATTTTGATAACTTTTCATGTTTAACGTCTTTTGTGTCTCCTGAGCAAGTTTTATCTGGAACAGATGATCCTGCTAGGAGTTTGTTAAAGTACGACACGTGGAAATGCCATAAATTGTGCCAAAATTACACAATTAATTCAAAATGGCAGATTACTGTTCGATATCAGAATTTTACTAATATGAATAAGATTTTACCTTTCAGTGAAGTCCTAAATACCCCTGATATTTAACGACAAAATAATTCAAGGACATTTTGACACTGATAGTGAAAAATAAAGAAAAAGTTCAAAGAGAAAAGTAAATCTGAGGAAGGAGAATGAATGAACGATCTATCTGTTAAAATTGACTTAACATCATAACTACTAATGTTAACACATTTACATGTAATATAATCCTGACTCGTATCTACAACGCTTGTCTCCTCAAATTTCGATAATTAAATTCAGAATAAAGCTTACACACACAGTACAGATCAAAAGTTTGGACACACTTCCCCATTTCATTCTCTGAGAGAAGGTGTGTCCAAACTTTTGGTCTGTACTATACATAAAAATTAAAAATCTAGAATATGGGATTTGCGTGGCTTTCATGCTTTCGCACAATAAAACTGGATATGATTGAAAACACAGCAGATGAACAAAAGATTTCAACAAACACACTTTCTTACCTTGCTCGTCACGTCACAGCAGGTCCGGCTCCTAAACTCACATTTGCAGGTAAGAATCCTGCTGACATTCCTGTTTCTAGGCTAAAACTTGAAATGGGTTAAAAGCTAGGGTTGCCACCCTATTTCAACTTTTTTCTCAACATTTTGACTTTTATCTCGACATTTCAACTTTTTTCTCGACATTTCAACTTTTTCCTCAACATTTTGACTTTTTTCTGGAAATTGTACGTCAACATTAATCTCGACATTTTGACTTTTTTCTCGACATTTCAACTTTTTTCTCGACATTTCGACATTTCGACTTTTTTCTCGACATTTCGACTTTTTTCTGGAAATTGTACTTCAACATTAATCTCGACATTTCAACATTAATCGCGACATTTAGACATTAATCTCAACCTTTTTTACTTTTTTCTCGACATATCAACTTTTTTCTCAACTTTTTCCTCGACATTTCGACTTTTTCCTCGACATTTCGACTTTTTCTGGAAATTGTACTTCAAAATTAATCTCGACATTTCGACTTTTTCTCGACATTTTGACTTTTTTCTGTAAATTGTACTTCAAAATTAATCTTGACATTTTGACTTTTTTCTCGACATTTCGACTTTTTTTTTCGACATTTCGACTTTTTCCTCGACATTTCGACTTTTTCCTCGACATTTCGACTTTTTCTGGAAATTGTACTTCAAAATTAATCTCGACATTTCGACTTTTTCTCGACATTTTGACTTTTTTCTGGAAATTGTACTTCAACATTAATCTCGACATTTCGACTTTTTCTCGACATTTTGACTTTTTTCTGTAAATTGTACTTCAAAATTAATCTTGACATTTTGACTTTTTTCTGGCGGCCCCCCCGGGGGTGGGGGAACTGCGCCGCAGAAGCGGGCCCAAAGGCCGGAGGAACCGCGCGACCGCGAGCCGGCGGTGAAGCCGGGAGCGGCGGGGGCCCTCCGATGTCAGGCCGCGGTTGCCAGTGTATTTCAACATTATTTATTTTTTATTTATTTATTTATTTATTTATTTGCACAGTGATAACACAATATTTTTTTTTATCATACAAGGACAAGTAATTTGTGCAGGAGAGGAAAAGAAGCCCGAAGGGCTTATAAAAAATCCTCCCCTCAATACAAAACAACATTAAACTCAACATTTTGACTTTTTTCTCCACATTTCGACTTTTTTCTCGACATAAGTTACAGTTACCTTTGTTTGTGTTTATTAAGTTACAGTTACATTTATTTGTGTTTCAGTGACAATGAGACGGTAATAAGTTAGTTACATTTGTGTTTCAGTGACAATGAGACGGTAATAGGTTACAGTTACATTTGTTTGTGTTTCAGTGACAGTGAAATTGTACTTCAACGTTAATCTCGACATTTTGACTTTCTGTCGAGATTAATGTTTAAGTACAATTTCCAGAAAAAAGTCGAGTTGAATTAGTTGAATTATTGAAATAAATGAACTTTTACACCATATTCTAGTTGAATTATTGAAATAAATGAACTTGTACACCATATTCTAGTTGAATTATTGAAATAAGTTAACTTGTACACCATATTCTAGTTGAATTATTGAAATAAATTAACTTTTACACAATATTCTAGTTGAATTATTGAAATAAAATAACCTTTACACCATATTCTAGTTGAATTATTGAAATAAATTAACTTTTACACCATATTCTAGTTGAATTATTGAAATAAATTAACTTTTACAGCATATTCTAGTTGAATTATTGAAATAAACTAACTTTTACACAATATTCTAGTTGAATTATTGAAATAAATTAACTTTTACACCATATTCTAGTTGAATTATTGAAATAAATTAACTTTTACACCATATTCTAGTTGAATTATTGAAATAAATTAACTTTTACACCATATTCTAGTTGAATTATTGAAATAAATTAACTTTTACACCATATTCTAGTTGAATTATTGAAATAAATTAACTTTTACACCATATTCTAGTTGAAATAAATTAACTTTTACACCATATTCTAGTTGAATTATTGAAACAAGTTAACTTTTACACCATATTCTAGTTGAAATTTTGAAATAAATTAACTTTTACACCATATTCTAGTTGAATTATTGAAATAAATTAACTTTTACACCATATTCTAGTTGAATTATTGAAATAAATTAACTTTTACACCATATTCTAGTTGAATTATTGAAATAAATTAACTTTTACACCATATTCTAGTTGAATTATTGAAATAAATTAACTTTTACACCATATTCTAGTTTAAATAAATTAACTTTTACACCATATTCTAGTTGAATTATTGAAATAAATTAACTTTGACACAATATTCTAGTTGAATTATTGAAATAAGTTAACTTTTAGACCATATTCTAGTTGAATTATTGAAATAAATTAACTTTTACAACATATTCTAGTTGAATTATTGAAATAAATTAACTTTTACAGCATATTCTAGTTGAATTATTGAAATAAATTAACTTTTAGACCATATTCTAGTTGAATTATTGAAATAAATTAACTTTTACAACATATTCTAGTTGAATTATTGAAATAAATTAACTTTTACAGCATATTCTAGTTGAATTATTGAAATAAATTAACTTTTACACCATATTCTAGTTGAATTATTGAAACAAGTTAACTTTTACACCATATTCTAGTTGAATTATTGAAATAAATTAACTTTTACACCATATTCTATTTGAATTATTGAAATAAATTAACTTTTACACGATTTTCTAGTTGAAATTTTGAAATAAATTAACTTTTACACCATATTCTAGTTGAATTATTGAAATAAGTTAACTTTTACACCATATTCTAGTTGAATTATTGAAATAAATTAACTTTTACACCATATTCTAGTTGAATTATTGAAATAAATTAACTTTTACACCATATTCTAGTTGAATTATTGAAATAAATTAACTTTTACACCATATTCTAGTTGAATTATTGAAATAAATTAACTTTTACACCATATTCTAGTTGAATTATTGAAATAAATTAACTTTTACACCATATTCTAGTTGAATTATTGAAATAAGTTCATTTTTACAACATATTCTAGTTGAATTATTGAAATAAGTTAACTTTTACACAATATTCTAGTTGAATTATTGAAATAAGTTAACTTTTACACACTATTCTAGTTGAATTATTGAAATAAATTAACTTTTACACCATATTCTAGTTGAATTATTGAAATAAATTAACTTTTACACACTATTCTAGTTGAATTATTGAAATAAATTAACTTTTACACACTATTCTAGTTGAATTATTGAAATAAATTAACTTTTACACCATATTCACCAGAATAAAGGCAGCCCACTGCTACTAGTCTAATTAGTGATGGGTTAATCTCGACATCTTAACTTTTTTCTCGACATTTTGACTTTTTTCTCGACATTTTGATTTTTTTCTCGACATTTTGATTTTTTCCGGAAATTGTACTTCAACATTAATCTCGAAATTTCGACTTTTTTCTCGACATTTTGACTTCTGTCGAGATTAATGTTTAAGTACAATTTCCAGAGAAAAGTCGAGTTGAATTAGTTGAATTATTGAAATAAGTTAACTTTTACACCATATTCTAGTTGAATTATTGAAATAAGTTAACTTTTACACCATATTCTAGTTGAATTATTGAAATAAATTAACTTTTACACCATATTCTAGTTGAATTATTGAAATAAATTAACTTTTACACCATATTCTAGTTGAATTATTGAAATAAGTTAACTTTTACACCATATTCTAGTTGAATTATTGAAATAAATTAACTTTTACACCATATTCTAGTTGAATTATTGAAATAAATTAACTTTTACACCAAATTCTAGTTGAATTATTGAAATAAATTAACTTTTACACCATATTCTAGTTGAATTATTGAAACAAGTTAACTTTTACACCATATTCTAGTTGAATTATTGAAATAAATTAACTTTTACACCATATTCTAGTTGAATTATTGAAACAAGTTAACTTTTACACCATATTCTAGTTGAATTATTGAAATAAATTAACTTTTACACCATATTCTAGTTGAATTATTGAAATAAGTTAACTTTTACACCATATTCTAGTTGAATTATTGAAATAAATTAACTTTTACAGCATATTCTAGTTGAATTATTGAAATAAATTAACTTTTACACCATATTCTAGTTGAATTATTGAAATAAATTAACTTTTACACCATATTCTAGTTGAAATAAATTAACTTTTACACCATATTCTAGTTGAATTATTGAAATAAGTTCATTTTTACAACATATTCTAGTTGAATTATTGAAATAAGTTAACATTTACAACATATTCTAGTTGAATTATTGAAATAAGTTAACATTTACACAATATTCACCAGAATAAAGGCAGCCCACTGCTACTAGTCTAATTAGTGATGGGTTAATCTCGACATATTAACTTTTTTCTCGTCATTTTGACTTTTTTCTCGACATTTTGATTTTTTTCTCTCGACATTTTGACTTTTTTCCGGAAATTGTACTTCAACATTAATCTCGAAATTTCGACTTTTTTCTCGACATTTTGACTTTCTGTCGAGATTAATGTTTAAGTACAATTTCCAGAGAAAAGTCGAGTTGAATTAGTTGAATGATTGAAATAAGTTAACTTTTACACCATATTCTAGTTGAAATAAATTAACTTTTACACCATATTCTATTTGAATTATTGAAATAAATTAACTTTTACACCATATTCTAGTGGAACTATTGAAATAAGTGAACTTTTACACCATATTCTAGTTGAATTATTGAAATAAGTTAACTTTTACACCATATTATAGTTGAATTATTGAAATAAATTAACTTTTACACACTATTCTAGTTGAATTATTGAAATAAATTAACTTTTACACCATATTCACCAGAATAAAGGCAGCCCACTGCTACTAGTCTAATTAGTGATGGGTTAATCTCGACATCTTAACTTTTTTCTCTACATTTTGACTTTTTTCTAGACATTTTGACTTTTTTCCGGAAATTGTACTTCAACATTAATCTCGACATTTCGACTTTTTTCTCGACATTTTGACTTTCTGTCGAGATTAATGTTTAAGTACAATTTCCAGAAAAAAGTCGAGTTGAATTAGTTGAATTATTGAAATAAATTTAATTTTACACCATATTCTAGTTGAAATAAATTAACTTTTACACCATATTCTAGTTGAATTATTGAAATAAATTAACTTTTACACCATATTCTAGTTGAATTATTGAAATAAATTAACTTTTTCACCATATTCTAGTTGAACTATTGAAATAAGTGAACTTTTACACCATATTCTAGTTGAATTATTGAAATAAATTAACTTTTACACCATATTCTATTTGAATTATTGAGATAAGTTAACTTTTACACCTTATTCTAGCTGAATTATTGAAATAAATTAACTTTTACACCATATTCTAGTTGAATTATTGAAATAAGTTCACTTTTACGCCGCATTCTAGAATAGAATAGAATTAGAATTCTAGTTGAATTATTGAAATACATTAACTTTTACACCATATTCTAGTTGAATTATTGAAATAAATTATCTTTTACACCATATTCTAGTTGAATTATTGAAATAAATTAACCTTTACACCATATTCTAGTTGAATTATTGAAATAAATTAACTTTTACACGATATTCTAGTTGAATTATTGAAATAAGTTCACTTTTACGCCGCATTCTAGAATAGAATAGAATTAGAATTCTAGTTGAATTATTGAAATACATTAACTTTTACACGATATTCTAGTTGAATTATTGATATAAGTTAACTTTTACACCGTGTTCTAGTTAAATTATTGTTTTTTCATATAAAATAAACACATTTTTATGCAGTTTAGAAGTTTTTTCTTGGCTCCTGCGCAGCTGAAATTCTATTTCTGAAAGGTGGCAACCCTATTGCTCTCGTCAAAAACCTCTGAAGTCAAAGATACTCACAGGTCCATAGAAGATCAGTTGCAGGTCGATGTTTCCGAGGGTTTTGGTGACTCTTTCTCCGGTTTCCCCTGGTCTTTTCCCTGGTCTTTTCCCTGGTCCGCTCGCTTCACCTGCTCCGCTCCAACTGGCGCTCGAAGCGTTCACGTCCTTATATAGACTCTGTACGTGACGTCACGGCCCGACGTCAAAACCCACATCGGGTGACGCACATGCAGAAGTTTCTAAAATCTAGACAGGGGGGGGGGGGTTGTAACTCGCCAGGAGAGTAAATATGAAGCAATAAATCTATTTCTAACATGGTTGACAGCCGGTGTTCTGCCAATTTCTGCTGCTTTGCCAAAAAATGCTACCTAATGGTTTTCTACCTTTGCAGAGCTTTTTTACTGTGTTTTACTCAGTACTCGAGTTGTAAAAAAAAAAATCAGGGAGGATGGTGGATTTTATAATTTGGGGAAAGATAATTTGTGCTGATTACAAATAATATAATATATTACAAATAATAGCAGTGACCAAAACACCTGCAGAAATACTGCAGGAATGACATAGCAGCAGTTAAATGCAGCCTTCTGTAAGCTTTAAATATCCACTGGGCTTATATCAAATACATCAAAACACAACAATAAAAAACAGTTTTCTGAACTTATCAATATGACTCTGTCCTTCACAGGATAAGTAAAATGGATCACTGCAAAAACTCAAAATCTTAACAACAATATTTGTCTTATTTCTAGTTAAAATGTCTCATTTTAGTAAAAAAAAATCTCATTACACTTAAAACAAGACTCATCACTGGAAAAAACAACAATTTTCACCTGTTTCAAGTAGATTTTCACTTGAAATAAGTAGAAAAATCTGCCAGTGAAACAAGATTTTCTTGCTTGTAATGAGAAGATAAATCTTGTCCCACTGGCAGATTTTCCTACTTATTTCAAGTGAAAATTTACTTGAAACAGGTGAAAATTGTCAAATAAGTTATTTTTCTGGTGTTATTTTTCTGGTGATGACTCTAAATGTTGAAATAGCAGTAAAACCACATTCATTGATGAAATGACATAAGGGATGGAAAGGAGGGATGGCAGTTTTACAGGGGGGATGATTTTGACCGTATTTATTTCAGGGGGGATGCCATCCCCCCTCATCCCCCCTCATCCCCCTCAACTCCAGTACTGGTTTTACTCCCTAAACCACTTCCTTTTCCCCAAGTGGTCCTTGTTTCTTGCCAGGCCGTCATTGTAAATAAGAATGTGTTATTAATGACCTGCCTGGCTAAATAAAGGCCAATGACTGAATGAATATCAAATAAAGCGATAGAATTGTCACCCATGTCATGGGTAGTGTATTTTGAAGGATCAAATACCACTAGCCAGTGGATCGACGTTATCACTTCCTGTGGTAACGTGTGTATATATATATATATATATATATATATATATATATATATATATATATATATATGTATATGTATATATATATATATATATATATATATATATATATATATATATATATATATATATATATATATATATATATATATAATCATCTACAGAAAGAAACACACACACAATGTGAATCATGCCTAATTGATGTCAGTTGTATTAATGAGCAGAGAAAGTGAAAGTGAAAGTGAAGTCGCCCAGAGGGAATATCTGGTACAACATAAAAGATACTAACCGGATCAAATCAGTTTTCTTGCTAGGTGCTCCACTTAACGATAGCAAGTACTGTAGCTAAACGGTGTAACCACCTGTAGCTGCCAAAATATAAATTGAGTGAGTGTGCAGAATATTGTGAATATAAGTTTATTTTGTAGATTGTAGACAGGACACGGACATGGACATTTTATGGTTATTTTTGGTTATGTTTATGAGCAAATGTATATGTGATTCAGCCAACGGACAGCCTGCAGTGAGCAGTTAAGGTGCTGATGTGCTTGTGTTCTTGTATTTTCAGATAAAGAAAGAGTAAAGAGTTCTTGATAAAAACCCATGCACGCCTGGACGTCCATTTTTGTGTCCAAGTGTGCAACATTTCTTTAAGTATTTCTGAGCCTGTATACTACAACAATATAATAAAATCCTGTAATAATGGCTTTTAGTTTTGGTGTCCACCCCAAGAATTTAAATGGCCCCATCTGTCCACCCTTATGAAACATTTTTGGAGGCGCCCCTGCCAAGAGCAATAACAATATATCTTTGGCATTCAAATGTATCCGTGTGTTGGAATATGATGTGATGTAAGGTTCAATTTTTTTCCAAAGAATCTGGGAAATTTTAGATTCAAAGAAAAGGACCAATTAGATGTCTGCAGGATGGTTTCTAGAAAGTTCTTTCTTCGGGGCGAGAGCGGTGGTGCCGGCGGCCGATCCGGCAAATTGTCGCCATCTGCTGGACAAACTGGCGCACTGCAATAACCAACGGACAGAGGAGGGGAACCAAATACACATGGAAGACCTGAATAAATGTGCATCTCTTTCAGATGGACCCGGAGAACAACTAGACGACGTACCTGCCAAAATCTGTCCTCCCTGAATACGGAAAAAGGCCCCAAAATAAACCGGCTCCACCTCCCACTGAGTCTTTCTGGTCATCTGGTTTTTTCGCCTTCCTAAATATCCTTTATGTTTTAGCCACTTACTCCAGTTCTTTCTGTTATTTATTTAGAATTAAACGTATTCCCTGATGTTTTTTCAATGTTCCTGTTTTTTCTTATCTGTTCCAGTCATATAATTAACAATCATTTCAAGTAGATACTCAAACTATATATGTATAATTTAACAAGGAATGATACAAAGCTTCAAAGTTCAAAGAGTAACAAGCCATATTTATTCATACCAAAAGACAAAGTATATATACAATTTATAAAACAAATATATACATTTATATCCAAAAAATAAACTTCCTTATGTTTTTTGTCCTTTAATCTCCTCCTTCCACTCCTCCACAGACTTGCCACCAACACCAGGACAGTAAGCTGCCCTGGTGGCCCCAATGCGTGTGTGGTCCGTTTCCATGGTTTTAGGCTGACCATTGTTCCTCGAAAAAAATGAACAAGAAGCCGCGACTCACTCTTGAAATGATATCAGATCCTGACTCGGACATCTGATTTGCCAACCGCCCGACCAATCGGTGGCCTGTAGTGTGATGACGTCAGATACAGCCAACTCAGCTGCAGCGAGGGGACAGTTAAGATGAGGTTTTGCATCGACACTTATCCTCATAAAAGGATCAGTTCCAACAGTACAGACCCGGCAACTGCACAAAAGTCAGCGGTAAGTGACCTTATTTTTTTATGTTATTTATATTTGTATGATCTTTGCATGGGCTAAGTATTTAGCTTAGCTCCGGAGCCCCGGCGCCGCATACGGAGCTGCAGGAGCTGCTCACGGACCGGCCCGGCTCCAGTGTTCCCTCACCCTGCGTTCACACTGAAAGCGTCACGGGCGTCATAGGCGTCTGGCTGCCATTCATTGTCTATGAAAAACTGGCGTCGAGAGGCGGCGGGGGCAGCGGGGGCAGCGGGACCGGCGGGACCGGCGGGAGCGGCGCGTCAATTTGAAAGTTGAAAAATCTGAACTTTATGCAAATGAGCAGCGTTGACGCCGAGGCAGCGTCCAATCACAGACCGGGATTCCCGAAGCGAGAAGCCTCAATGCTGATTGTACTTTCATGTACAAACGTACACTGATTCACATGACATGCGTACAGGAGCAGAGCTGTGCACTAACAAACTTATTTTATCAGGAATTAATATATTTCATCCAGCAAAATGACATTTTGCTGGTTTGACTGCCGTTTTTACCTGAACTGATCACGTGAAACACGTATCTGATGGGTGAGGAGCTGGGTGGTCCCAACTATTTTATTTGCTACATTGATCCAATGTAAAATAATTAAAACCAGTGCTTATTAATCACAAAACACAGTTTAAACATCATGACTAAATCCGCTCCGACCCGGTGTGTCAGTGTTCACCGCACAGACTGCAGCTTAGCCTGAATTATGGTGCGGTGCGGTGTGCGTCGCCGCGTACCCTACGCCGTAGGGTCTGCGTTGGTGTGACGTGGAACCATAAATCAGCCTAGGCGGATTTATGGTTCACCGGGAGCAAGGGCTCTGGCGGTTGATGTTGATCCGCGGACCAAACTTGTTCTCACTCTTATCTACGCGGAAATAACGGTAAAGAAACTGTGATCTATGGTGAAATAGGAACATTAAGATGTGTACGCTTATGTGTAGACTTTTCCCACTGTTCCCTTCAGTTCTGCAGCGCAGCTTTAGCCCCTGCAGGCACTGACGCTTTCAGTGTGAATGCACCAAGCGGCGAGATGCTGGCGTCGGGACTCCCGTGACGCTTTCAGTGTGAACGAGGGGTAACGGAGCCACTCACTCGTTAGGTAAATTAGTAATACATTTTTTCTGTCTGGTTTCAGATCTTCCAAGCACTTGAAGCTGTTCAACGACACCTTCAGAAAACGCACGGTCCTTCCTTGAGCCAGCAATAGTGCATAAATGTTATTTATATACAACTCATATTTTATTTTTTTAACAATAAAGTTGCCATTTGTGAAAATTCAGTGTTGTGATTTATTTACAGTTAACATGATTCATCTGTCTTGTAACATAAGAAATGATGAGAAATCTTCCTGTGTGAAGACGAGGTGACTAAAGGCTGATTTATGGTTCTGCGTTACACCAACGCAGAGCCGTAAATCAGGCTTTAAGATCCGTTTACACCGTGTAACTGAATGAGAGCGTCCGACTATCAGGTCGAGCTGCGTGACATCGGACGCTCTCTGTCCACACTGAAACTGTTAAACTCGCGGCCAGTTAGGACAGTCCAATAAAAAATAAATAAAGCCATGGAATTGATTTTATTGCAGAAGCTTCTCGCATGGGACACAGTTTGTGTACGACGCAGCCAGCTGCTCTGGCCGGAGCGAGGCTTATTCTCCTCCCCTCCTACACGTCATTCAAGCAGCCAATCAGCACAGAGCCTCATTATCATAGCCCCCCCCGCCCTGAAAATTAAGCACAGAAAAAGGCTTTAGAAGCGATAAAACTAGATACAGGGCCCACAGGCTAGATTTCTGATTTATGTAGAAAAAACAAGCTTTAGATTGTTTTTAAGACATTCAAGGCCTGTTTAAAATATACATTAAATGCCATAATATGTCCCCTTTAATATGAAATCACAGAAAACTGTGCTGACAAGGTAGATGGTAGTCTATAATCGTAGATGTTTGATTAAAATATAGCTGTTTTTTTTAGGAGATGACATGTTGAATGTCAAAGAGCCCTCTGGGTCTAGTTTGGGTTTGTGGACCTCAGCTGCAGTAATGTGTTTTTCTTTTTCCTTAATAATGCTTTTCATACCAAGCAATCACACAGGAAACATCATGACTTAATGTGAATATGTACCAAAAGAAAAAGAGAGAATGGAAGTGTACCTGTTGCTTTTGATTTGAGCTACACTAAAATATAATTGCTTTTTTTTGGAAATGTACCCCACAACCAGGCAACAGCAGACATCTGGCCAAGCATACTCTTTTCCTCTTGCTCCTTTTTTTTACATTCTTTTAATATTAGCCAAAATAATTTCCATCAACAATTAAAGGAGCATGAGGCAGGATTGAGGCAGGATTTATGAAAAAAATCCGTATACATTTTAAGTTTTCTAGTAATAATGTCAGATGAAGCGTTCCAAACCAAAGAGAGTGAGTCCTCTAGTGTATCTCTCCGTTGCCTTGAACAGGCTGTGTGCTGCAAAATGTGCTGCAATTGTGCCCGGAATTTCCTGCGCTGTCCTGCGGATGTGACGTCACATGACGCTGCATGCACGTTCTCCCCGTTCTCCCGTGCCGGCTTCACTGTTGGCTGCAGTACCCCCAACGGCCGTCGTGGTGAAGGGTGGCGCTAGAGAGTCTCATTTCTTAAAAGGAGCCTCATGCTCCTTTAAGGTGCTTGATGATGATCGATGTGAATTAGTCCTATGCATTTAGTAATGCATGTTTTATGGATGAAGTGAGCTCTATACATTAAAGTTTGGGCAGGCAGCTCATATCTTTTATTTACAATTTAAAGAGGATCTGTCACTTCTTTACCTCTGAATCCCTGTTAGGCACTATGGCTGCTGAGTATCAGTAAATGAGTGGGAAACACTTTAAATGATTTAATTAGGGGTCATTCAGGACTCAAGTTTTTAAGTTTGCTTGGAGTGAGATTTTTTTGAAATCCGTGTCTCACGCTCAATGCGTGAGACTTGAGACCCCTGGGTCATTGGAGTATACGTTTCCCCATGTCCTGGAGCATGTCATATCAAGGAAACTTGTAAAAATGTATTTTTATTACTTCATCTGACCCATGAGAGGATATCATTTGTGAAATGTAATTAATAACTGTTGGTTGTCAGTTAGTCTTGAATGAACATGTTTGTAGCTTGCCATATGTGCATGCCGCTGAAACGATATATGATCCGGCAGATCTTTGCATGCATGTTCAGATTTCAAGTAGAGTTTGCTGAAATCGATCGCCTCCAAACTGACCTTCAGAAAGCCTTCCCATCCCATATGAATGTAATTTTATATATCTAATATACATCATGTCATACCATAAATACTGTGTCAGAAATACTGCTAATACACTGTTGGTGATTGTGATGGAAAATTCCGCCTTGGCCACTTGATTAAACCAAAACTGCTGAGAGCAGCAAAATATAGCCTTGGCCAGGGGCGGAGCAGGGGTCCCAGCCTTCTTGATGGGCCCTTGTGGCCTAAACATCCCTGTTAAAACATAATTGCTAAAGAAAAAAAGCCTAATGCAGACTTTAAGATATAGGTATCAGCCTGGAGATAAAAATCAAATGACATCCAGTAGGGATGGGCGGTATGGATTAAAAGATTTATCACGATAATTTCTGGCATTTATCCCGATAACGATAAAAAAAATACCAATTCAACTCCACCTTTGTAACTATAAATCTATTACCACATTCAGTCTTTGGAACCCCCAAATCACTGCTCTAAAAGAATACTAAATGCTACTAAACTACACCAATTAAATTTAATTGATAAAAACCAATTAAATGAGTTACACCTGTACTGCAAAACTGGAATGACTCAGATCCGCCATGTTTGTTACACAAACACGTATCAAAGGGAATTTATCTTTCTTTCTTTCTTTCTTTCTTTCTTTCTTTCTTTCTTTCTTTCTTGCTCATTTCCTTCCTTCCTTCCTTCTTTCCTCCTGCTCTTTCCTTCCTTCTCCCTTCGTTCCTTCTTTCCTCTTGCTCTCTCCTTCCTTCCTTCCTTCCTTCCTTCCTTCCTTCCTTCCTTCCTTCCTTCCTTCACGTACGTTGTGCGTCGATTTAACGCAGAATCATAAATCAACTTTACACAAAAACGCCATCAAAAGGAATTTATCATTTTTACAGTGAGATGACAAATTCTTATCGTGGGGAATTTTTTTGACGGTTTATCGTGAACGGTAAAATATCGCCCATTCCTAACATCCAGTGATGTCGGATTCAATACAGCCGAGTAGCAAAATTCAGACACACGTGTTCAAGCTACATGACAACAGACAACAATTTGCGACGACATGTATTTAACACAATGACCGAGCGACACAGCGGTCAAACAGCAACAAACAATATAGGAAAGGCCATATATTCAGCATTATGACAATGTTATCAGAAATAATGAATATTATGACAGCTTAGCAATGATGGGTTCATCCTGGGGGGTTTAGGCACATTGAACGATCCAGAATGCAAAAACTTTCATTTTAAAACTTTTTCAAATCCAAACTATTTCCGAACCATCAGCCGGTTCTTCATCGCTGCAAACCTTTTAATCACTTTGCTATTATCAACGGCGATGTCCCTCTCGATTGAGAGCAAGGTGAGGTTTGATAGTCTGGCCTCATCCATGCAGCCTCATCCTTAACCTTTGTCTGGTGTTAGCTTTCTGTTACCATCTCCGATGTTAACGGGTCGGTTTTGACCCGTGTTTTAAATTATCTCTAAAATACACTAAAAGCAATTATCCATCATCCAATTTGTTTCTCATCTCTTGGTTACATTGTTAGGCTTCCTTATCCATCAAAATATTGGTTTTAATATTTTTGGTATGGGACTCTGGGCCTTTTTTTGTCAGTATAGCCCTTAATTTCAATTTTAAAAACTGGTAAAATGAGCCTCAAGAAAATCATATGAATAAATAAAAGGTTGTTGTGTTACCTGGCTATTACGGAGAGGTATTAGAACACATATCTTAAATAAATTTGTTTCAGTTATTTTTTCATTTTAATATTATTAACTATAGTAACATCTATGGTGTTATGGGTAAATTTCGACCCATTTACTTCAAGGAAATGGAAAAATAGTAAAAGGTAACAATTTCAACCAGAGCATTTTATAATTTAGTGAAAAAAAATGTTGGATATTATTTTGTTGAAATAAAGGTTCCTGACAAAGTCAAAAAGCCTAGATTTTTGTGGTAGTTTTATGAATTTAAAACCTAAGAACGGGTCGGTGGCGACCCTAACAACAGACGAAGGTTAAAAATGCTCAAATTCCATTTTTGCTAAAATAAGGCATTTAAATGTCTTAATTTGTCTTAAATCCCAATCCAAGGGTCTCCAAGGGTCTCCAAGGGTCTTCAATTTATCCATTAAAGAGTTTATTTCATCGTTTTGAGGAGAATCTCCTGCGGATGTTCTAAATCTGTGTTGCCAGGTTGGGCAGGTTTCAGCCCAATCGGGCTGAACAATATATATTTGGACTGCTTTTCCTGGTTTTTACTAAATATTTAGGAGAAATTATTGACAAAAAAGTTTCCATTATGGCAGAGAAAAGTAGAAACTTACAGAATAAACTCACTGATAATATATTTGCTTTAATCTACTCAATTTTATTGTAGTTTTTGTTTGGAGCCTGAACTTTTTTTGGGCTATTTAGTAATATGAAGATGAAATGTATTACGCATTTAATAATTTATGGTTTTAACAGAGAATGTAAGATTCGGGCTGGTTTTCATTATTTCGGCGGGTTTTACGTTGCATTTGGGCTGGAACCTGTCAGATCTGGCAACCTCGACCTCGGAACACAGGATTTCTTAATGACTCGTCTTTTTGGTCACAATCACTTTGCTCTTATCAACGGCGATGTCCCTCTCGATTGAGAGCAAGGTGAGGTTTTATAGTCTGGCTTCATCCAATGCTGCTCGGAGATAGTTGAAAAAAAACTTCAGCTGCTGAAACTCTGCATGACTTTCCTGCTTTAAGGCTCTGATGCGACAACTGGCTAAAAGTAAGTAAGTAAACAGACGACATACACGCACAAACCTGTGCATGAAAGGGAGACACGTGGGGAGAAGGAACAATTTCTTTTATTTTTATTTTTTAAACAACTTTATCCTTATGAACACAAGTGTACGGAGCCCCTCTGGTGACATTTGAAAAAAATTAAATAATGCGTGGCCACGCAGTAATAACTCGTGGCCACGAGATAATTAATGCGTGGCCACGAGTTATTAATGCGTGGCCCACGCATTGATTATTATATTATCATATAATATAATGCTACACTCGCCATGACAATACTCTTGCTCTTTAATATAAATAGACTATAATTACCGTTATTAATGCTGAATAACCATCCCACTAAGGAAGTTGCATCCACGAAGTCCAGACAGTAGGTTATAATGCCATCCACGAGTAAAATAATGCGTGGCCACAAGATACATAATGCGTGGCCACGCATTAATAACTCGTGGCCACGCATTGATTATCTCGTGGCCACGCATTGATTATCTCGTGGCCACGCATTGATTATCTCGTGCTCGTGGCCACGAGTTATTAATGTGTGGCCACGCATAATTTAATTTTTTTCAAATGTCACCAGAGTCTAACGTTCCTTATTTTATTCAGCACACTTTTTTTTTCCTCTTCGGCGTGGGCCCCCACACAGCAGTGGGCCCGGGGTGGCCGCCCCCTCTGCCCCCTCTGCCTGCTTGGCCCAACTAAGGGCCTGATTTACTAAAGGTTTGCGTGCGTAAAAACGCGTGCAAACTTGACATCACCCGCAAACCAATGTGCGAGCTGATCTACTAACAGCGTGCAAAGAGGACTGCGCCTCTCAAATGAGCAAATTAGCACACGCTGTTCATTTAGTACTTTTGCCCTGATGAATAATCAATATGGGGCGTACCCGCCAGAAAGCTCTAAATACTGGGAGGGGAAAATGCAAATAGGTTCATTTACCACACGCAATGAGATTTACCAAGCCTAAAAGTAATTGCGGGGATTGTGATTGCGTCTGTATTTAATACGTTGGAAAGGAAGGTGCTAATCTGCCCAGCATTACGCACCGATGGCTGCTGTTATTGTGGCAAGGAGGCGACATCCAAAATCAAAGAATACGCAGAGAGAGAGTCTTTATTCTGCTGCATGCTATTTTAAAAATGGTTGCACAAGTTTTATTAAAGGCCAATTTTTCTTTAGTTCTTCGCCTTATATCTTGCCACCTTCTTTTAACCTCATCTGCCGTTCTTTTTGTCTTACCAACTGCATTTATTCTATCGCAGATTTTCTTCCATATTGCTTATGCTTATTATGTTTCTTTTGGTAATGTTTAAATTTCTTTGCTGTAGTTCATGAATGTGTTTATTTTCCTCTTCCACTAATATCTCTAACTCCAACTCGTCAAATTTCATTTTGCACTTGCCACTATCCTGCTTTCCATCCAGACTCTCCATGGCGCAAACCGTAGGACACGCAACACCTCATTTAAATACTGCGGTTTGCACCTGTTATGAATTGCGCACGCAATCTTAGTTGATCACCCGCAAAACACACAACAACAGCACGTGCAAACTTTTTCAGTGCACACGCAATTTAGTACTCTTTATTTAGGATCTTAGTAAATCAGGCCCTAAGTGTACAGACTGGTAGTCTGCACTAAAAAGATTAACACTGACCTTAAAGATGTTTTTGTCTACTCGAATTGTAAGAATGAATCATCCTTTGTGCCTTAATTATTATGCTTCGTTTGTTTCATCGTCATTCTGCATCAAGATACCTGATGTTGGTTTTGACCCTTTTGCATGCAACTATTTAATTAAATCTACTGAAATCTGAATCATCTCTCACATCTTATTCTTGGTAATTTAGATACTCAGTTTCAGTCCAGTTATTCACCTAGTTGTAAAGAACATATTAAAGAACATTTTAATGGCTTTTTCCACAACAGTGATTAACTCTGGGATACATCTTATAAAAAAGTTTTGATATGAAACCACAGAAAACTGTGCTGACAAGGTAGATGGTAGTCTATAATCGTAGCTGTTTGATTAAAATATAGCAGTTTTTTTTAGGAGATGACATGTTGAATGTCAAAGAGCCCTCTGGGTCTAGTTTGGGTTTGTGGACCTCAGCTGCAGTAATGTGTTTTTCTTTTTCCTTAATAATGCTGTTCATACCAAGCAATCACACAGGAGACATCATGTCTTAATGTGAATATGTACTAAAAGAAAAAGAGAGAATGGAAGTATACCTGTTGCTTTTGATTTGAGCTACACTAAAATATAATTGCTTTTTTTGGGAAATGTACCCCACAACCAGGCAACAGCAGACATCTGGCCAAGCATACTCTTTTCCTCTTGCTCCTTTTTTACATTCTTTTAATATTAGTCAAAATAATTTTCATCAACAGTTAATTTGCTTGATGATTATGGACGTGAATAACTTATATGCTCTTAGTAATAATCAATAATCAATTTTATTTATATAGCGCTTTTAAAAGATCTCAAAGACGCTTCGCAGACACAAAGATAAAACATTGAGAGCAAGTAAATTAAAATAAAAAACTACAGGATAAAAAATGCATGTTTTATGAAGGAAGTGAGCTCTATACATTAAAGTTTTGCCATGGGCAGGCAACTCATATCTTTTATTTACAATTTAAAGAAGATCTGTCACCTCTTACCTCTGAATCCCTGTTATGCACAGTGGCTGCTGAGTATCAGTAAATGTGTGGGAAACACTTCAAATGAATACCTGTTGGTTGTCAGTTAGCCTTGAATGACAATATTCGTATCTTGAAGGTCCAGTGAGTCGAAAGAACATCTAGTGGTTAGATTGTAGACTGCAATCATCCCCCTAAAACTATATGACAAATAAAAGCTTTTTCTCATGAAAATATTTATTTGACACCAAATCAGTGAATTAATCATTGCAGCTCAGCTGTTTCACATAATTGTGGCTGAAAAGGTAGAGATCCAACACTCACAAGTTATTTTATTATGGGCATGCCAAGTAGTGGATGACCATATTGCAATCGTCCAGAATGGCCCAAAGGGCAATGTTGCTAGCATTTTGCTAACAAGCTAAAGTCTCGGCCCGATTGGCACTAAAGGATCGTACAACCTCATTATGCCAATTATTACAGTTTTTGCGATATTTAACTTTCAATTTAAAAAAAATGTCCATTTGACTTTGGTCGCTTATATTACATATTCAAATTTTATGAAGCTGTGATTTACATAAATCTTAAGTCAAAATGTCTGCCAAATGGGCCCATCCTCAAAGGTTTATCAACAACCTTTAACGGTTTATTAACAACCCTAAACTACTTCTTGGCCATTATTAATCACCCTAAACCAAACAACTCTGAAGCAGGGGCTGTGGTTTATTAACAACCCTAAACCAAGGAATGCACAGGAATGAATGCAATACAACCATAAACACCTCAAACTGACATAGAACCACCCGAACACAACCACGACAGCCCCAAACCCAAGAAGCTAGAGGGGACGAATGGGCAGTAGGGCATGCCCATATCAAAATTTCCTGAAGTTTTCTAGTTATGCTTCAAAATGGAAGGAGGAGATGTAATTTCCTCTTGATGCACATTCAGTAGTTAGTGAGCTGCGGTCTCCAGGTTGTTAACCTAAATATGACAGAATGACAGAATGAAATGAAATGGACTAATTAGGGCCCGAGCACTGACAGTGTGAAGGCCCTATTGTATCTATCTGTAGGAATTTTTATCGTTTTCCTTGTTTTTCTTCCGACGAAATGAGGGCCTTTTTGCCCCCCTAAACGTGCCCCAAAAGTCACCAAATTTTGCACGCAAGCCAGGCCTGGCGAAAAATTTGATATTAATGGTTTGCATTAATGGGCGTGGCCTAACAGCTCCCCCTAGAAAACTTCGTGCCTCAAGCCCCACAATACGGTTTGACGTACATGCACGTATCATGTCGCAACTTAAAGGAGCTTGAGGCCGGATTGTGGCAGGATTTATGAAAAAAATCCGTATACATTTTAAGTTTTCTAGTAATAATGTCAGATGAAGTGTTCCAAACCCAAAAGAATGAGCCCTCTAGTGTATCTCTCCTTTGCCTTGAACAGGCTGTGTGCTGCAAAATGTGCTGCAATTCGGTCCCGAATTTCCCGCGCTGGGCTGCGGATGTGACGTCACATGACGCTGCATGCACGTTCTCCCCGTTCTCCCGTGCCGGCTTCACTGTTGGCTGCAGTACCCCCGACTGCCGTCGTGGTGAAGGGTGGCGCTAGAGAGTCTCATTTCTTGAAAGGAGCCTCAAGCTCCTTTTAAAGAAAAGTCTCTTGGCGCCATGGCCGAAACTGAACATGAAGTCAGCCATTTTGAATTAATCATGTAATTTTGCCGCAATTTATGCCATTTCTTCGGCCGTTAATGCGGCCTGAACCGTAACGTGCACCCAAGTGTGTTATACATCAAAATATGTGTCTCGATCCTGCGACGATGGGCATTACTTTTCTCAGTCAAAAGCGTTATCCTGGCGCGCCCCCCCCTTCATCTGATTGGTCCATATTTGATAGTTCCTACTTTCTGCCATAACTTTTGAATGGTGTGACATAAAGACTTGTGGGCCCGCGCACTGTGTGCGCGGGCCGCGTTGCTGCATAACCTATGGCGTAACCCTACGGCGTAGGATCTGCGTCGATTTAACGCGGAACCATTATTTAGGCATAATTAGGCTTAACTAGTGTGTGCGTGTGTGACAGACATGCATGGGACGATTGTGAAATACGGAATAAACTGTTTTTATATAAATTTTAATTCCCAATTACGTAACAATTCCGTATTTCAAGGGATGGGTGGAAAGCCCACTCACCGCGGCTGCAGCTCCAGCAGCAGCTGAGCGTCCTGACTGATGCTGAGCTTCAAACACAGAGGGACACGATCAGCGCTATTATATTATAAGTCTGATATATGTTGTGATGTGTGATGACATTATTAAGAGTATGACATGAATCTGGCTTCATTTCACCACCTCACAGCCTGCGTCGCCAGTTCCCCGTGTCTTAAGTAAGTTCCTACAGGAGGGTCGGGGTTGCCGTAGGGATACGCAGATTTTTCGGTTAGTTTTTTCTTTTTAGATCCCAGCCTTTGCGTAGAAGGTGGCTTGCGCATCTTTCAGGCCATTTTTGTGCGCAAGCAAGCTTTATAAATGAGGCCCCGGGCCAGTATTATTAGACACTCCCCCTGACAATGCAGGGTCCAGGCCAGGATGCAGAGCTGCAGTCTTATGGCCCTTTTCCACTAGTACTGGGGTGTCCAAAGTCGGTCCTCGAGGGCCGGTGTCCTGCATGTTTTAGATGTGTCCCTTTTTTTATCAAACCGTGATACAAGGAGCTTGGTCATCAACAGAACTATCCAGACTTTGATGACAAGGTGGTGACAACCGTTAATTAGAATCAGGTGTGTTGATGCAAGGAAACAACTAAAACATGCAGGACTGCGGCCCTCGAGGACCGACTTTGGACACCCCTGCACTAGTACCTACTCAGCGTGCTTCTACTCGCCACGCCCCCTTGCGCTTTTCCACTACGGGCCGAGGCGGGTGGAGCCGTGCCAAGCAGATACTTTTTTCTGTACCTATTCTGCCGAGGTTCTAAGCGTGCTGAGCCGGCCCTATATCTGACGTCACCACCCTCCGCGCCACTGATTGGTCGGGGGGCGGGGCCGTCAGACGTTTGAATCAGGAAGCGGGAGTCAGCATGATAGCGACTCACGGCTTGCGGCGATTTTATTATACAGTGCAAACGTCTGTTTGGTGATCCAACTCTGAGGTGCAGATGTTCATAAACCTGGTGGCTGACGAGAGAATTAAAAAAGGGATGTAGATGGGTGATAAGGAATGATCAGATCCACAGGAGCTCTGTTTTACTCTCAGCCGCTCGCGGCTCCAGCTGATTTTTTCATCTGCGCCAACACAAACAAAGGGGTTGCGCAATCGAGTACGTCACAGCAGCTTCACCCCAATCCGCCCACTTCTCACCTGGCTGTGGAAAAACGCGGGGGAGCCGGGACGAGGCGTGACGAGCTGTCCCGAGGCGAGTCTCACTGAGTAGGTACTAGTGGAAAAGGGCCATTGCACACTTCTCTGCTGCTTCTGAGGACCAATGCCTTACAATAAAACTGTAGGATTGCATTATGTAATTGGCGACTCTAAAACTGTAGGATTGCATTATGTAATTGGCGACTCTAAAACTGTAGGATTGCATTATGTAATTGGCTACTCTAACCAGGTGCCTAGCAACATAGAAGTGGTTGCAGTTACCCGCCCTCCAAAAGTTCACCAGGTGCGGCGTTATAGAAGCGTTAACCAAAATAACCTTGTAAAAATTAAAACCAATGCACATTTGATACCAATAAGAGACCGAAAAATTAGATGCGGACTACTAAATATACGATCGTTAAGCTCCAAGTCTCTATTAGTAAACAATATAATTACAGAGAGCAGGAGTGATATTTTCTGTTTAACAGAAACATGGTTACAGGAGGAAGAGTATGTTAGTTTGAATGAATCGACTCCGCCCGGCTACTTTAATCATCATATTTCTAGAAGCACGGGCCGAGGTGGAGGAGTCGCAGCAATTTATAACTCCAGTCTCCAAACAAAAACTGAACCTAAGTGTAATTATAATACATTTGAAAGCCTCACGCTTAGTCTTAAATTCCGGAGCTGGAAATCAGAGAAGCCAGTTTTGTTAGTGGTAGTGTATCGGCCCCCTGCTGGCGCTTATCTAGAGTTTCTGTCTGAATTTTCAGATATCCTATCTGGATTATTGATCAGTACAGATAAATTCATCATAGTGGGTAACTTTAATATTCATATGGATGTTGAAAGTGATAATCTTAAATTAGCTTTCAATTCTCTTCTAGAATCGATGGGTATCTCACAAAAAGTGGACAAACCGACGCACTGTTTTAATCATACCCTGGATCTCGTTCTCACCTATGTTGTTGAAACTGATGATCTGTTGGTGTCGCCTGTAAACTCCCTTTTATCCAACCACTATTTAATAACGTTTGAATTTAATATTGTCGATGTTGAAGTGCAAAATTGGAGGTATTATTTTAGCAGATGTTTGTATGATGAAGCTATTGCTAAATTTAGGGAGGCCATTGCTCATCTTACGACAGTGGAAAATAGTGAAGTAGTCGAGGCCAGTAACCTGGGTTCTGCCTCTGCAGATGTTGATTTCCTTGCTAGTAACACTGCTGATTTGTTGCATTCAGCTTTAGATGAAGTTGCACCTTTGAAATGGAGGGTTTCTAGCCACAGAAGCTTAACTCCCTGGTATAATTAAAATATCCGCATGTTGAAACAAAACGTGCGTAAAATGAAAAGGAAGTGGCACTCTTGTAAGTCTGTAGACTCCTATCGTGAATGGAAAAATATTCTAATATAAAAAAGCCATTCGCAAAGCCAGAACCGCTTATTATTCAACGTTGATAGAGGATAACAAAAGTAACCCACGTTTTCTGTTCAGCACTGTAGCCAGGCTGACAAAGAGTCACAACTCTGTTGAGCCATGCATTCCTGCAGCTCTCAGTAGTGAAGACTTTATGAGCTTCTTTAACAGTAAAATCATGATAATTAGAGAAGAAATCAACCAGCCGGTTATGGGCGTTTCTTCAGCTTTAGCGACTTCCCTGGGCTCTGACTTGACTCTAGACTGTTTTGATCCTGTAGACCTCCCTGAGCTGACTTCACTCGTTAATAGAGATAAGTCAACCACATGTATGTCAGACCCCATCCCGACTCGACTATTCAAAAAAAAAATTTCTCTTATTGGTGCGACAATACTGGACCAGATCAACTTATCCCTAAACTTAGGATATGTACCACAGGTCAACACTACCCAGATAGACAAGGGTGTGTCCCCAACAGAGCTGTGTAAACTTTGATGACATGTTGATGACGACCAGTGATTAGAATCAGGTGTGTTGAAGACAGGGAAACATCTAAAACATGCAGTAGACTAGCCCTCGAGTCCCGGCTTGTGTGCACCCCTGGCTATAGAACAAGACTATAATAGTTAATCTCAAACATAGCTTTGTGGTAGATATGCTGCTATAGGCCTATGCTGCAGGGTGGTACCAACATGATCCACTGGGCGGTGCCTCTCACCCTTCTTCTCTTCTCCTCTTCCCTTCCTCTCTTCTCCTTTTCCATTTTTATTTATTATAAGTATCTCATAGTATACTGTGGAAAAGTCCAAGATCACCTCTTCATCCTCAAACGTTCAATGTTTTCACATGTTTCACGAGTATGTGGATAATCTCTGGGAGCAGCTTAAGTAAAGTTGTATCATTTTTTATTTTCATCACAAATATTAAGAAACCAACAGAAAATGCAGCGATGATATTTACACCAGAGAAACTGATACATTGAGGGAGCAAGATAGCTCACTTGGTAGCGTAGACGCACCATACTGTATATGACCTCTTCAAGCAGCTCTGTTTAGGTTTAAGAAAGCCAGCTTACTGTGTTTCGTGGCTGCATCTTCAATTCAATTCAATTCAATTCAACTCAGCTCCTGAAGCTCTGGCCTGCAAACATGCACAAAAGAGAAAATAGGGGGCCAGCACAAGAAACTACAGGGACGATGGACAAAAATGATGGCCGTACATAGGTAACCTGGCCAGTCATCCAAATTATTTCCCTCTTTGGTACCATTAATTACTTGGTTCCTAGGGATTCATCAAAGTAAAGACGCAGGAAGCACCAACCACAATAGTGTCAACAAAATACATCAAAAGTCACAGGAAATGGTGAATGACTCTCAGTTTTCAGGGTTTTAAAAAAAAATAAAAAAATAATTACAGGTGTTATTGGCAATTCCAGCCATATTTTTTTAATAATGTTAATAATAATGTTAATAATAATAATAATGCTTAATAATAATAAGGCGGATGTACAGGCCATTGCACCAAGTGTGCCCCATTTTAAACCAAATCTGGCTTGATAAATGTATTTGACAGAAGGTTGTGGTTATAACATAACCCTTAATGCATGGTAACATCATTCACTTGTTAATCAGGTGTGGTTTATTTACCATTTTTAGAAAGCTAACAAATGATGGCGTTGTTGGGTTGTGACAAGACTGGGGGGATGTTGCTCTTCATGAACGCCACACACTTACTTGGCCCTTACCAATGTTATGGTACTCTTTTTTTTAGATGCCAGATGTTCAGTGTCAAAATAAATATAAATCCATCAGCTGAAAATATATTTTTTGCTCGAGTGCATTTGTGCACGAACACTAAATTAGTTATTATATGTGTAGGTGGTAACTGTTTACATGAATGCGGAGGGGAGAAAAGGTGATAAATGGTGACGGTCAAAGGCATTTTGGGAAGGGGGTATTCCCTCTATTATATGTTTTGCCTCTATTTTTTTCTTGTATCTGATTCTCACATAAGAACATTATGTAACTAGTTGCATTATGTATATATTTCATACCCAATTACGTGTGCAGTGTTTGTAAAGGGCAGTTAATAGAAAACAAGATGCACACCTTAGTCTGGAATGGTCTCTTCCACTATTCTGCAAGCCTCCCCTGAATGAGTCATCCAGCTGGTTCCTCATTGGACAAGACCATGCCATCCCGAGGGATTGCCTTGCAGAGGCAGAAAGGCCTTGCTTCCATTCACAGAAACACTGGTATGCAAGCCGACTATTTCATTCACATAAAAGACTAAATACTGCACGGCTGCGCTGGTCTTCTGCTCTTTTTTTTACTTTGCCTTTTTGCCTCCACTTCTGATTTTACGAGGGCCTGCCTGTTCATCCCTGCCTTTGTGTTTGCCTTTGTTTCTGAGGAGAGAAGGCAGACGTGCTCTTTTTTTTTTTTTCTTTTCCTCCCTTGCCAAGCAGGAAAGAGAGATATTGAGAGGGACTGCAGTGCGAAATCTGCAGCACAGTGAGAGCGGAAGCTGCTTATGAATGAGTGTCAGTCTTTCGGCTTTGCTAGATGCTCCTGAGGACATTTTATATGAATGTGTGCTTTCAGCTACCGGGGAGACAATGATGAGCTGCATTGCTGCTGGTTTTAAGGAGATTCTTGAGCTCTTTAGGTTATCCTTTTGGTTTCTTCAATGACTTATCTGCCTGAGAAACATGTTGTTCCCCGTGTGTGTGTATGTGTTTACGTGCATCATTCATGTATTTCAGCCAGGACTAGTTGCTGGGCATTCTTGTAAATCTGTTTCTGCTCTTTAGACGTTAGACAAATTTATTTTTTCTCGCGTTCTGTTGTAGATTTCTTAAAGAACATTTGGGTACAACTTGTCTCCAAATGATTTATTCTTAAAAAAAAACAGAGAAATTGCTTTATAATTTAAAAAAAAGAAGATATACCTGATTATAAATATTTCCTTAAACGGGAAGTGCAGTAAGAGATAGATTTTGGAAAACACAAATCTGTGATCCAGGAGTATCGTGCTACTATGATTAAATAACATGAGCTTTATTTTAAGACGTGTATTCGGTCATCCCAGCATCGTGTTGCGTTGTTACTGCATATGGCGACATAGTTAATTCTTATGACGATACATTTAGAGATGATATTCTTAAAAGAAATTGATGTTTTCTTTTTTTTCAGGGAGGTTTCAGCAGCTTGTCTGATTGTGTGGTTGTCATTTTAAATGGTTTTCACTAGTGATTGTTTTTCATGTATTGTCACCTCTGTGATTAGTCTCTGATGTGACATCCTTATGCCATAATTCTTAACAGATCACCAATTTTGCAGCATAAAATACAAAAAAGAAGAAAAAAAAAACGGGTTAGGGTTCAAGCACATTGTGAGGTCGTGTAGAAAAGCAAACAAACGGTAAACGGATATGAAAAATAAATAAGAGACACAGGAATTTAAGGATTGATTGGCTCTAGTGTTCTGTAAGTGGGAGTTTTTTTTCCTCTCTCTCCAACAGGAAGTGATTTGCAGTGTTCAGCAAGCCTTTTGTTGAGAAGGTTTTCTCAGTGAGTCATGCTTCAGCTCTGAGCCGTCAGCCAGGCAGCAGTCAGCAGAGAGTATTCGCTCTCCCTTCTCATTGTCTGTGATCATCACCAGCGTAAATAATTTTCTGTTGTTTTACTTTTTGGATTTTGATGCTTGAAATCAGAGGCGGCGGCAACATCATCATCGCCGCTGGAGAAGCTGCACCACAACACTGGCAGCCTTTTATCCGCTGCTTCAATGTTGGATTTCCAATGATTTGTGTCTGCATATTTTTCTGTGACTGATCGGACTGCAGCGTTGGATTTTAACTGAGTGCAGATTGGACTTTGGTGACAGCAGCAGCACCAGCTCAACACAACCACCACTCAATAGAGAAAATTGCAGTCAGGTGGCCCAGTGATTGCTGAGAGGCGTTTACTGCCTGTGCTGTACCGCCGCTGCTATGTTACTGGAGAGGGTAATCAGCACAGCTCAGCCACGTCTGCCAGCGCGCTTCTGAACGAGGCAGGCTGCGCGTGTTGGTTGGTGGAGAGAGGGGGAAAGAGCAAGAGAGACAAGGGTATGCTTCACCGTACCAAGTACAACCGCTTTAGGAATGAGTCAGTGACATCCGTAGATGAGCTTCTCCACGGCCTGTCCATGAACCCCAAGGTCTCGGCCGCCCCCCAGTCTGCAGACGAGACAGCTTACGCACCCCCGACCGAGGTTCAGCCCTCCACCGCCGTTCCCTCCAGAATCCCTGCCACCCATGGCTCTGACCACCTGGAAGATGGAGGCACCACCCTCTGCACGCTCATCAACAAGGTGTCCAGCCTGAAATTCAGCAACTCGGGAAGCCTGCTGGGAATCAAGGGTCTGCCCTCGGCCGTCAAAGACCTGGCTGTGTCCAAGCTGCAGGGGGGGGGGGGATCAGCCTCAGCCAGCTCCAGCGGCACGAGCCCCAGCGTGGCGACAACAGCAGCAGCAGCAGCAGCAGCAGCCTCCGGTGTGAGAGGCTCTCTGTGCAGCTTGGTCTCCCATTCAACCCCCTGCTCGCAGCTAGAACCGGCTGTCAGCATGAGCAAAAAGTGCAGGCTGGACGAACTCCTGCCAAGTGGGGAGGACTGGAATCCAGGTGGAGGTGGTGGACTGGTGAGCAAGCCTTCCAGGGGATGGCTACACTCAAACGACAAGATTTCTGGTCCAGGAATCACGTACGACGTGAAGGTTGGTAAACTCTCTGTGACCCTTTTTTTATTTTTATTTCTCTGTCATTCTCATTTGTCTCTTTTTTCCCTCAATGACTGGAGTTTAGCCAACTGAAAGGTGGATAAAAAGATGTAGTTTTACTTGTGCATCACAACATGCCCTTGAGTGGGCGTATGTAGGTTGGCTAGAGCAGAAGGCTGAACGAACGACTAGCAACCACAGAACAGACATTGAATAATTCAGGATATGGAGAAGGTCAACACCAGAGAAAAGTAGAGACAAAGCCCATGATCTCGACACGAAAACAATTGTGAAAAAACAGCAAAAATAATTAAATTCATAGGGTGTTTCTGTCTTGTGCATGCTGAGCTACTGCGTTATGCTTTTGTAACCATGGTGATGTGTTATTTCTGTACATTGTGCGCCTCTCTGAGATCTACAGCTGTATTAGTACCCTGAAAATACTGAATGAGGATAAAAGGCATGCAGTGCATGTTTATCTCATTGCAGTTGCATCTCCTCTCAATATTGTTCAGCAAGCTTACATCATTTAAGTTGGTGCACAACTGCAAGAGCTGTGAATGTCATCATGCCAGCAATGAGTCACTAGCATAGACGATGATGAGGTGTGAAATGAATTGAGTGAGAAGGAATAATTTTCACTGAAGCTATGAAAGAACAGTGTTTTTTTATTGTTGTTGTTTGAATAAAAGTATAGTCTTTTATTTAAGCAGCTCAGAAAACAAAAAGCTAAACTTAGAACATGGAGAAGAGTGAACATGCACAATGGGAAATGTGTGATTCCAGAGGAAGAAACACAGGTTGATGGCCATACTGTGACACCTACTACAGCTAGCCTGAATAAAGCCTGGGGTTTCTGTGACCAGCATGACATTCCATTAACAGCATTAAGGCAGAGCGCACTTATTTGTCTGGTCGATGCTGCTGAAAGCGTCCACTCTGCGAGAGGCGAATTGGGTCTGGTCTGTTCTCCCCCACCCCGGGTTTTTCCTGTGGTTTGTGTCCCGTGTGTATTGAATTCAACATGGTGTTTCTGCTCACAGCACTTTTAATTAATGTCATGTGGTCACTCCATGCACATCATGCACCATTACTCTAAAAGGACATCGACTGGCTGTGACATTGTTAACTCAGACTTTTATTCCTTCAAATCTGAACATTCATATTAGATTTGTTGTACGTGTATGTGTGGATTTGTTGTGGAAGCCTCCACATTCATAAGAAATGTTCAGAACTTTATTTTTTATATATATATATATATATATATATATATATATATATATATATATATATATATACACACACTAGGGATGGGCGGTATGGACTAAAAAATGTATCACGATAATTTCCGGCATTTATCCCGATAACGATAAGAATGACGATAAAAAAAATACCAATTCAACTCCACCTTTTCAACTATAAATCTATCACGCTCTCAGATCCGCCATGTTTGTTACACAAAAACATCATCAACGGGAATTTATCATTCTTTCTTTCTTTCTTTCTTTCTTTCTTTCTTTCTTTCTTTCTTTCTTTCTTTCTTTCTTTCTTTCTTTCTTTCTTTCTTTCTTTCTTTCTTTCTTTCTTTCTTTCTGGCTGGCTCATTTCCTTCCTTCCTTTCTTCCCTTCCTTCCTTCTTTCCTCCTGCTCTCTCCTTCGTTCTTCCCTTCCTCTTTTCTCCCTTCCTTCCTCCTTTCCTCGTTTCCTTCCTTCCTTCGTTCCTTCATTTTTTCCCTTCCTTCCTTCCTTCCTTCCTTCCTTCCTTCCTTCCTTCCTTCCTTCCTTCCTTCCTTCCTTCCTTCCTTCCTTCCTTCCTTCCTTCCTTCCTTCCTTCCTTTTATCGTTTTTACCGGGAGATGACAAATTCTTATCGTGAGCAAAATCATAGCAAAAAATCATCATAGCATAGCAAAAAATAAAAAATAGCGCTTAGCTCAAATATCCGAAAAATAAACTTAAATTTGCCATCATAGCAAAAATAAAAAGTAGTGCATTGCTCAAAACCCAAAATATAACAGTACAGAAGTTGGCAAACTTAATTTTCCATACCATAACGAGAAGTTACGTAATTTTTAAGTCTTTTAAGGCTGAATAGTGTACAACATGATTTGTATTTGTATGGTATTTGTTGATATTTACAGGACAGTTGTTCCAGATGTTCCAGATGTTCACCCCTTTGACAGATACACAGTGAATATATGTATATATATATATATATATATATATATATATATATATATATATATATATATATATATATATATATATATATATATATATATATATCAGTGTTTCCCCTAGAATTTCTTTCAGGCCCGGTGGTACCACCGAAAAAATCCTAAACAGACGAGGCGCGTGGGACGGCATATTGGACATGTAGCAATATAACAAAGTTTTACATTAAAAATCATTGTAGGCCTATATTGCTGAATGATATCACTTCAATGAAATAATAAGATTTAATCTAACCTTTAACCAAAGTGTCATGGGCCTGAAAGGTCTGACCCATATGAGCATTGAGCATCTTTTCTATATATTTCAGAGGGATCTCTATGAAAACCCTCTGGGATGGTCCTCTTTTAACGGCTGCTTGTGCTGACGGAATATGTGACAAAACATCCCTATTCACAATCGAGATTATATCAGTTATAAATAATTTAAACATTGTAGAAGATTTTTTTTCCCGTTTGGTTATAACAGAGTTACATGCATTTGACTGGGGAAAAAAATGAACCTTTAGTGGTTCTACTGGAAAGACAATCTATTGTCTGTGTTATTTTCATCATTATTGCTTACCAAAAAAAGAAACTCAATCAGAACAAAAATGTAAGCTAAACAACAAATTGGAAATTTACCATGGGGAGTGTGGTACAACCAAGGGCTGTATTTATGGTTATGAAGCCATTTGGGATCCCAGCCAGATGTTTAAATGCGTTGTTTTTTACTGGGTCACCAGTCGGACCGGTGTCAGCGACGGTAAAGGCTGATTTATGGTCCGCGGTACACCAACGCAGAGCCTACGCTCATACATGGCTGGCACTAGGACCCCGCGGGCGCCTGGTGTGTGGTCAGGCTGTGTTTTCCTTCATGCTTCCCTGCAGCGTCACATGCAAACACAAGCACACGGACCTGGCAGAAACATTTCTTTATATCATGTTGTCTGTCGCCCGCGATATTTTTTCTTTTATTTTTTTGGCTAGTTACAAACTCCATACATCCCATAATATATAATAATATGCCCGCGCTCTAAGCAGCGTTACTAGGCAACGAAGCAGGTTGACTCCCGTTGCAGAACAGCGCTGCAGAGGCTCCTAAACGTAAATGATATATATATATATATATATATATATATATATATATATATATATATATATATATATATATATATATATATATATATATATACATATTTGTTTGTTTGAATGTTTATTTTGGAACATTTGTAACCGAAAGGGTGTAGGTAGAAGAAAGGCTTATATATACCTACCCCTTTTACTGGTACATTGGTTACAGCAAATACAAAAGAGCAGAGCTCAAGACTTTGAAATGAATTATCAGTAAACTCAAATATCCTATCATAGCAAAATAAAGAAAGGCACAGAGCTCAAAACCCAAAATAAACTTACATTTCCCATCATAGCAAAAAATAAAAAATAGCGCTTAGCTCAAATATCCAAAAAATAAACTTAAATTTGCCATCATAGCAAAAATAAAAAAGTAGTGCATTGCTCAAAACCCAAAATATAACAGTACAGAAGTTGGCAAACTTAATTTTCCATACCATAACGAGAAATTACGTAATTTTTAAGTCTTTTAAGGCTGAATAGTGTACAACATGATTTGTATTTGTTGATATTTACAGGACAGTTGTTCCAGATGTGCACCCCTTTGACAGATACACAGTGATTTTTTACATTGGTTCGGGTCTTCGGTTTTTCAAATAATAAAGTTCCTCTCATGTTGTATCTGGTGTCCCACAGGACAGGAGCAGGAGTGGAGAAAAAAAAACCCCAACTAATTTAGAATTTCTTTTGTGCACAAAGTTTAAACTATAGTCATTACTATAGTCAACATTCGTACTCATTCATACATAATAATGGAGGTTGTTGTGTTTGTGGGGAGCAGCGATGGCATTAGGGGAGTGAATCGGGGACACCAGACCTCGACATGTCAATTATTGCTCCACACAAGTAAACAGTCAAGTTTTGCCAAGGCCTTTACTGAGTGTTACTCCTTCTTTGGAGCACAAATGTCTTGTCTTTTCTGTCTTTAACCCTTAGCCAATCAGATACCCTAACCTTTTAATTGTGAAAATGTTTCCCTTGTGAAATAATGTTCTCCTTGTTTGGTTATCTTTACTTAAATTCCCCCAACACCTCCAAAACTATTTCAAAGGAGCAGGAAGATTTGTCTCAGTGTGACAGAAGACTCTCCGTGTTTTACTTAGAATAGGCTTACTCCAACAATTTGTTTGATATATTTTTGGCCCCCGATGAATTTAGCTCTTCACACTCACTGTTCTAAATATGGACAACAATGACAACTGCAAATGTCATGTTGATGAAAAATATATTTGTTTGCACCAAGTTTCAGACTGCCCACAGGAGAGAGAAGGAGTTGTAAACTGGAATTTATGATTCCAACAACACTATTTATGAAAAGGAGTGGAAACGTTTGTGTGTAGGTATCAGTTTAGTTTACAGCCAGATCATGAATGTGATTCTGCTAACGATGGAAACTTGTCAGCACAAAATGTTCCTGGTCTGCGCCGTATTAATCAGAATAAGTGTGACGTCTGCAACGTTAACAGCTTGATGGGACTGAAGGAGATTCTATCTATCTATCTATCTATCTATCTATCTATCTATCTATCTATCTATCTATCTATCTATCTATCTATCTATCTATCTATCTATCTATCTATCTATCTATCTATCTATCTATCTATCTATCTATCTACAGAGGTGTCTTCAGTATTCACATTCATTACTCAGGTAGAAGTATAGTAGTATATATAGAGTTTAAAAATACTCCTGTAGAAGTTGAAATATCAACTCAAGTTTTTTACTCAAGTAAAAGTATAAAAGTACTAGTTTCAAAACTACTTAAAGTATAAAAGTAAAAGTAATATAAGGGGGAAAAAAGCAATTAAGGACAAAAGCCATTGAAAATGAATGTATCTTAGTATAATGTAAATATATTAAAGAACCATATATGTGTACTATTGAGCATTAACATGTGTTTCAGAGAGCAGGAGATATGATGATTAGTTGCCTATAAGTATTGTAATCGTGCAAAAAGTCAAACTTCAGAGGCATGTTATCATTTATCCTAACCTTTATTGGAATGTACATCCAAGTTTAGTTGCAGGAATCTGAGGGAACGGATGTAAGAACAAAACTGGACAAGAACATCTGAAACAACCACAACCAAATTCACTCTATCCGGATGGAGCAATTTAACTGGATAGTTTTTTTATTAAAGGCCGAAATGAAATAAAATAACGAAGCTGTTTTTAAAATGTAAGGAGTAAAAAGTACAGATAATTGCGTGAAAATGTAAGGAGTAAAAGTAAAAAGTCGTCTGAAAAATAATTACTCCAGTGAAGTATAGATAACCAAAATTTCTACTTAAGTAAGGTAACAAAGTATTTGTACTTCGTTACTTGACAGGTCTGGTTGAGAACATGCAGAATTATCTGAGTTTAAGTATTCCTCAGAGAAGCAAAGGCAATAGAGACTTTTCTAGCATTACTGCTAGCTTGTCTAACAAACACAAATATGAAGGAGTGGAATTCACTTCCTGATTATGTAACGCAACAGAAAAAAGTTTTAAAATGAAACTAAAAGATTATTATTCAACACACAATTTTAAGGATTCATATTTAATGGGGTTCTCATATTGTTGGGTCATGGCATTTTATTTATTTATTTCAGATCCCCATTAGTTGCTGCCTCAGCAGCCACTATTCTTCCTGGGGTCCAACAGTACAAATATACATTTCTATAAAACTTTTACAGTACAATATAAAATGTTAGTTAAACAGAATAAAACAAAGTAGATAACAAGTACAAAGAACAACAACTAAAACGAAAAACAAGACAAAAAAAAAACAAAAATAAAAACTAAAGATAATAATAATAAGCAGAAAACAATGAAAAAAAGAAAATGAATTTTCCTAAATGAAAAAAAACGAAAATGAAAAAAAACAAAACAAACAACAAATAACAACCAAAAACAGATAGATTAAAGATAAATCCAAGTACAACTAAAGATAAATAAGTTCATACTAAATTAGGCAAATACAAAAACAAAAACAAAGAAACGTATTTCAATAGAAGAAAATTTAAAAATAGTGAAAATAACCGGAAACGTCACAAAACCTCAGCAAAATAAAATACTAAGAATTGAAATTAAATGCAGAACAAGAAAATATGTTTATTTATATAACACCTAACTCAATTAAATCAATAAGCTAAAACCATTAGACACAATCTAAAACAACCAGTTTCTTTTGAACTTCCTTTCTTAGTTAGGCATCTTTGCAATGTAACAAAAGTATTCGTGATGATTCAATGTAGGAGCTTGTGTTGTATGTTTTGTTGTTTATATGTTTTGTATGTGTGAATTTTTGTGTTTCTGTATATATTTGTGAATGAGTATTTTTTCTGTTTGGTTTGTATTGTGTGTACACTGTATTGTCACTCATGAGAATATGAAGACCCCAGGAAGAATAGCTGCTGCTTTGCAAAAGCTAATGGGGATCTTAATAAAACAAACAAACAAACAAATAAAAAGAATAAATTGTAATACTGAAAGTGATGAGCTGAACTTTATTGATCAGCTGTTTTTAAAAGTGCTACTTACTCTTAAACAAGTGTCCCATGAAGTGTAAAACAGCAAAATCAGTGGCACTGATCAAATGTAGAGGAATAGTGTGACTGACATTATCCTAAATGAGACATTATTCCAATTATGGAGCTGAAATAAGCAAACATCTGAAGAAGAAAGTATCCCCTCCCACGGATCTAAGGTCTAAGATGCATTTATGATATAATGATTAAAAGCAGAAGCGGTGTATGAGAACCCACACGCCCTTTCTGCTTTTTATGAGAATTAAGGCCACTGCCAGTCTGCTTGTCAAATTAGCTTAATTAATTGTTTACCAGTAGACAGGACCCCACTATAAAAGCAGAAATAATAGTTTGTTGGAGCATTCAGGTGTGTTTTAACAAAATGCCAATGAGGAAAGATATCAGCAAGGATCTTGGAAGAGATACTGCTCTCCGTCAGTCTGGGCGGAGTTATTAGACTATTTCCAAACCATTAGAAGTCCGTCATTCTACAATGATAACGTTATTTACTCATGGAAGACATTAGACAATTGACAGTTGTCTCTGAAGTGGTTGCATGTTCACCCGAAGGTCACTCAAAGCACAAAGAAATTGTAAAAAAACCCCATACATCTCATATCTCATCACCTGGCCTTAATTAGTGCATTAAATTAAAAAAAATTGGCAACCGCGGGTCTCCTCGGCTGCCCGTGGGGGTGGGGGGGTGGAGCTTTGATAGGATTATTACACACACACACACACACACACACACACACACACACACACACATACATTAGGGGTGTAACGATACACTAATCTCACGATACGGTACGATACACGATATTGAGGTCACGATAACAATACGATACGATATTACAGCATTTTTTTAACAACCTTGAATGAGGAACATATGACTGGAAAAAAATGTCTTTTATTTGAAAGACACAAAATACAAAACAATGCTGTGTTTTCTCTATTGTTACAGTTTGTAATGCTTTATAAGTGTTTAAGTTTTAAAGAGAAAGCCAGGCCAACCATTTTCCACAAACTGAACTAAAAGTAAATGTCAGGTTTGCATTATGCATCTTCAGTTTCATACAAGTACAAATATTTAGCCACAAACTGAATAGTTTGTCTCATGTATGATTTTACTTTTTTCTTTCTAATTTAACAACTAAAATTAAATAAATAAATAAAAGTAGATAAATACATAAAATTTTACATCATAAAAAAAGATCCATTCATGCTCACCTTATAAGTGTAAGAGGAGATTTATTTTTGTTAAGGTTATTTTGGTAATTCAGGGTTCATTATTTTATAAATATATTCTTTATATTCTGATGTAAATCAGGGACTATAATGACACTAGTCAGTTTATCTGTAGTGATTAGTCTGTTTTAGATTGGGCGGAGTGATACGCCACAGTACGGCACTAGGTGCTGTGTTGGTGTTCTAAAATCCTACACTGTTGAGGGACATTAAAGTACACTGGAACTCAGCAGAAGTTGTCCCGTATTTATCCTACTCACGACCCGAAAAAGGTTTAATTTAATAAGGTAAGGCTTAACTCTACACCAGTCTTACATCAGTAAAAGTTCAGAGCTCAAAACGGGACCGTAAAACGGGACTAGTTTCTTCTGAGCAGAGTAAGATTTTGGTCGAGGTGCGGTCGCGGCCGCAGTCGCATGCGCGTTTCTAGCGGTTTCTATTGTGACGTTTTTGTATCGCGAAATTTCGTGGCATGATATATTGTTACACCCCTAACATACATACATATACATAGATATATATACACACACACACACACACACACAGCCACACAGACATATACATACTCACACACATACATACACATAGCCACACCGATATACGGTATATACACACACACACACACATACAGCCACTCAGACATACACACACACATATACACACACACACACACACACAGCCACACAGACATATACATACACGCACACACACACATAGACATACACATTGGCTTGTTCACCTGCATGCTTGCTCTGTAGTTTTTGGGGTTAGTCAATCGCGGTAGCTTAGCTCAGACTGTGATTGGATCTCGAGATTTGGGACGATTGCTGCTCCTGTTTTGGTCGGTTCCGTGTCGGTTTCGTGTTTTGTTTGTGGTTTTTGTTGCAGATTTCCAGTGCTCGGCGTGAGGCCTCCGTGTGTTCTTGCTTCCCGGTTTGGCAGCGGAAGTCACCCTCCCCCCAAACCCCCCCCCCCCCACTATATATGTATGTGTATGCGTATGAATGCGTATATATGTATATATATTAAATATAGTAACAATGCACATATATATGCCTTAGGTTTTTACCAGCATCGTATTAACCATTAATATGTGTGCAAAAAAAAGAAAAAAAAAATGATGACAGTACATTTAGAAAAGATTTCACCAGCGGGACAGTGTGTGTTGCCAGATGCTTCAAAACCTTTAGCGGACTTATAAGTGCGCTTAATCCAATGTGGCTAACAACAACATGCTACAAATAATTTGTTCAGGGCCAAATTTGTAATAAGCAGTGCTAGTTTTTGTTTATTTTTTACAGGCTTTTCTGTCTTGCTTTGCAGTATCTGGGCTGCCTGGAAGTTCTGCAGTCGATGAGATCCCTGGATTTCACGACAAGGTCACAAATAACAAGGTATGTTTACACATAATGAAGTTTACTAACCACAACGCTTGCTTTTAGGAGTTTGGAGACAAGCCAATATTTACATTACTAAAGCAGCGCTTGCTGATCTATCATGGAAGATTATTTAGAACCTAAAAAAGCAAATCAGTGCAACTCCATTGTAATTTACAAGTGTTTACTTTTTTTTTCCTTCCACACCCTTCAACAGTGTTGTTAACTAACGGAAACTGGGTCTGCCATGGGAAACGTGTTTTCATTGTTGAGTGTCCAATTTGCAAGATTATTGGGGTTTGCAAGTGCAAATTTAAAAGTTTTATGTTTCAAAATTTATATTTGGATGGAGTTTGTGTTCATAATTAAAGCTTGATTTATGTCTCTGTGTCACAACTCTGCAGAGTTAATATAAATGTCAAGCTACGGTGTAGGGTCCCCAACTACACCTACAGTAAACCATAGCTACACTGTTAGTTTTATACAGCAGCATGAATTACCATAAGTAATTGAGCCCATGACAAGTTTTTTTTTCAGTCAATAAGCTGCTGAAAAACTAGCATGAGCTGATTATGAATGTATTCAGACCAACGCAAAACATCTGCCTTGCTAGTCTGATGTGTACAAAGGTGTAGGTTTGATTGGACTTCATTTACTGAGCTCTGGGGTCTGGCTCCAAAAATCACGTCAATCTCCATTGGCCCAATGTTAAAAGTTCCAAACTTTCAGAGGTGGACAGAGTACTCGACCCCAGTACTTGAGTAAGAGTACAAATACTACTGGTCAAAATTTACTCCGTTACAAGTAAAAGTAGCTCAGTCAAAATATTACTCGAGTAAGAGTAGAAAAGTACTTGCTTTTAAAGGTACTTAAGTATCCAAAAGTAAATGCTTTTAAATTTACTTTAAGTAAAAGTAAGAGTAAGAGTAAATTTCTTATTTTCCACATCAGTAAATTACTATATTTTTTCTAAATTAATTTAACTTGTAAATGTCTGTGGTTTGTCTGTGCCCTCGTTTTTTACTTGGTCGAACTCAAACATTGAGTTAAGATACGGCCAAGGATTTTGTGAAAGTCCCTGCTCCGAGTCCGGCTCATTATCAGACTCAGACGACTCAGTGGATTGTCTTTCTTCTCCTGACGCAGGCGTAGCCATTGTTGCAGCTCTGTCTTGACTTGTTGCGGCTCTGTCTTGACTTGTTGCGGCTCTGTCTTCACTTGTTGCGGCTCTGTCTTGACAAACGCAGGCTACTTTGGCGGTATCGTTTTGAGGAGGCTTGACGTATTTCCGCTTTCCGTACATCCCAGTGGAGAGCGTGCACTGTGATAGGTCTCCTCCTTTGACAAAAACAGCTTGTGTCCAATAGGATTTTAGGGAAGAAGAAAAAAGAGCAGACCTGAAAGTAACGAGTACTTTTCAGCCTTCCTAGAAATTTACTCGAATATTTGTCTTGGAAATGTATTCAAGTAAGAGTAATAAGTACCAAAGAAATCTAATACTCAAGTAAAGTACAAATCCTCTGGATATGTACTTAAGTACAGTACTCAAGTAAATTTACTCCGTTACTGTCCACCACTGCCAACTTTGCACCAGAAATAAACATATTTATAGAAATGGTGAAAGGCAGTTTTAACCATTTCTGTCCCAGTTAAACTGGACATCCATGACAGCTGTAAGAGGTATGCATTTTTTTGTACCACATCAAGTACAAACAAGAGGGAAAAAAGCCTCTTTTGCCTATTCTTATGTCGCCTTAAGAGCGTGCATTATCATCATCTCCTCCACTGTTGCCACATTTGCAGAAATTGCTTCTTCTTATTGTCTTTTTGGGCAGTTGCAAATCACTTTGTAATGGTGAATTTCCACTACCATCATGAAAATGATGTCAAAACGTGGAAGTGAACCCTGGACTCAGCGATGCCCACTAGTGGGTGAATTGACTAACATTCAAGGAAATGTAAAAGATGCTTGAGCGTGTGAAGGTGGTGATGTATGACAATGCTTGAAACAGACGTGCCTATTTACGTACGTAAGCGAGCATGAATGGGGCTTAATATCCAATAACTGTCATAATTTTAGCTGCTCAGCACTGTCTTTGCTTTGTAGCTGTGAATAAAGATTGCTCGTTTTTCTTAATTTAGAGATAATGTGTTTTAATGTGCAGTGAATTGTACAAACAGACTGCTGTGACTGGTTGAAGCAGGAAACCTTTGGTAAGCATGCGTCAATAATCGACTGCAGTCTTGCAGTCGCTTCAGACACGTGGCTTGGACACAGCTGGGTCTTGGCTGCTCCTCCAGCCCACCCATCCTCCAGGTAGCCTGGCCTTTTGGATTGACTAACCTTGCTGAGAACCAGCTGTGACATTCTTTGATGTCACCAAAGGTTTTAACAAAAAATGCTGCTGAATAGTCTGTTTCCAGGGTAATATTATATCATCAAAGGTTATCTGTAAAACACCATATATTGAAACACATGATTTGGAATAAGATTATTCTTTATGCCACATAAACGGAGACAAAGCAGCAACAAGTATTTCTAAACTCATTTACCAATGTGCAGTGAGGCAAAGGCCAGCTGTGAATCAGTTTGTGTCATGTTTACTTTCCTGCTTGACTTCCTGAAGTTTGTATCATTAGCTCAAAAATCTACAGCAGTGACCCCTCTTGCAGTGTACCCTCGCCACCACAATGATGGAGAAAAAATACCTCTATTTTTAGGCTTGCTGGATTTTATTTTATTTATTACACATGGAAATTTACGACGGAGTATTAGGGCCAAACTAAGACAAAAAAAATGGAAATTACGAGAATAAAGTCATAATAATACCAGAATAAAGTCGTAATATTTTGAGAATAAAGTCGTAATATTTTGAGAATAAAGTCGTAAGATTACGAGAATAAAGTCGTAACATTACGAGAATAAAGTCGTAATATTAAATATATTATAAATATATAAATATAACTTCACAAGATGCTCAATATTCCTCATTTTAACACATGGAGAAGATGCTCTTCCTGTTAGAGTTCTCATAAATTAACACTTTATTCATATAAATTACGACTTTATTCTCGTAATATTACGACTTTATTCTCGTAATGTTACGACTTTATTCTCGTAATATTACGACTTTATTCTCGTAATTCTACGACTTTATTCTCGTAATATTACATTATTCTCGTAATATTATGACTTTATTCTCATAATATTACGACATTATTCTCATAATATTACGACTTTATTCTATTACGACTTTATTCTCGCAACATTATGACTTTATTCTCGTAATTTTACGACTTTATTCTCATTATATTATGACTTTATTCTCGTAATTTCCTATATTTTTTTTTGTCTTAGTTTGGCCCTAATACTCCGTCGTAGAAATTAAATTATGACAGTGTAAAAGAAAAGGATGCATTATTTACCAAAGAAAAAAACCTGCTAATACAAATAACGGTGAGATACCATGCAATCAGCCCAATGTGGACTTGGAGTTTCAAGAGGAATTATAGTAAAGGAGATGCAATTTTCAACTCACAGGATATACATGTAGTTAGTTCTTTATTTTTTTTTCCAGTTTTCAATAATGGATTTTAACGGAGGCAGGGAGACCCCTTCTCCTTATACCACCAGACTCCCTGTGAGCAGCGAGCTGCCCTCTTTATGGCCCCACCCTAATGACATTAATTGGTCTTACAATAGTTATTAATAATTAATAAAGAAAAAGACTTAGCAAAACGAATAATCAAAATGAATCAATCTAAACGGAGCACCACCTGACTTATCAGGAAAATAATAACTGAACAGCAAAATCAGTCTCAAAGTAGCTGTTATTCCATACATGCAGCCTGTTGCCAGGGGTGGCGTTACAGAATAACAGTGAAGGAAGGAGTCCGAGCACAGACCTTTGCAACCAGCAGCTGTGACAAAAGTGTATAAAATAAACACAAACAACTTCTCTCATTCAAATTAATCGGAATGTATTTACACAAGTGTTAAAAGTTAGTGACACAACACTTGGGATAAATTCCGATGCATAAACTACACATAAACAACAACTAACTAAACATTAAACACAAATTTCAAATCACCTACCTGTGTGTGTGTGTGTGTGTGTGTGTGTGTGTGTGTGTGTGTGTGTGTGTGTGTGTGTGTGTGTGTGTGTGTGTGTGTGTGTGTGTGTGTGTGTGTGTGTGTGTGTGTGTGTGTGTGTCAGGACAACGTCACGTAACGTAAGAGCTGAAAGAGAGATAGTGAACGCATGCTTTTCGAAACTGCTGGGGGAGGTTTCTTCCACCTCAGTGGTAACGGGAAAAACTCAGAGGCTTTATGGCCAAGATAAGAGTGTGTGTGTGTGTGTGTGTGTGTGTGTGTGTGTGTGTGTGTGTGTGTGTGTGTGTGTGTGTGTGTGTGTGTGTGTGTGTGTGTGTGTGTGTGTGTGTGTGTGTGTGTGTGTGTGTGTGTGTGTGTGTGTGTGTGTGTGTGTGTGTGTGTGTGTGTGTTGGGGTTAGTAGGAGAGAAGGAGATTAATAGAGAATAAAGTAAAACCCAAGACACTAAAATAACTTCTCACCATCAGAAAACCAGGTTCTTCTGACGTTTCCAACACAGCGACCAATGTGAAACTAACTTCACATTTGCGCTCTGGTCATTCAACTGGGGAATGAGGAAGGGACTTTGTTTTCTTTTGGAGAAGAACATGTCAAGATCCAGAAAAGTGGATGCAGCAGTAAACAAGGGATAAAATAAACACACTTACACTAATAAACACGGTTGTGACGGGATCAGCGGTCCGGCTCACAACGCAAAACTAAGCTAGTAAAATGTGTTAACTATGTTTCTCTGCCCAGATACAAAACAGCCTCTTACGTGGATCTTTGTGGTTGAAGAAAAAGTTGTTTTGGTCTGGCCGGTCAGCGTTCCTTGGTGAACAAAAAGGTGGTTACGCTCCGCAGGTGACCCTGATAAAGAGCGTCTCTCTCTCTCCTGCTCTCCTCATCTCAGTGTGGATGAGGGGTGAAGCATTAGCACAGCAGCTGGGCCTCCTTCAGCTGCAGGTCGGTCCAAAGGCGTTCACGTCGAGGCATGCAAGGGTCCCTTGTTCGGCTCATCTGGGTCTCGGAACGTTTCCGGGTCACTCGTTGCAGCGCTGCAGACTATAGTTGCCATTTCAAGGGAACCAGACGCTTCTTCAGGCACGATAATGGAGAAGGCCGGTCCATAGCTAGTAGCTCTTCATGCAGAAATATGAGCTGTGGCCTCCTTCATAGCTCACAGAGAACTCCATTGGAGAGTGGAGAGGGCTGAGGGAGAAGAGAGAAGAGGAAAGAGAGAGAGGGGGGAGCCTGCTCTTTATAGCTGGGCCCAGGCTGCCATAAATCGGAAGGGGCACCTCCTGCGATTTGGGTCTATGCCCAATGAGGGTGCTATTCCTTATCACCAAGGGCCGTAACTGCAAAGCCAGCTGGGGCTTTAAGTCATTATGGAGGATCCTTTGTTTCTAACCATGCGGTCGGCTGTAAGAAATCAAGGCTAACCTCAGAGTTAAGCCTCAGAGCTAAGCCTCAGAATTGAAATCAAGTCGTCCCATGTTCAACACAGGGCTGTGGCCCAACAATAGTGGGTACCAGACCCGAACTGACACACTTTAAAACCGAATCACACCCCAGGACAGTGACCAGCACGTAATACTGACACATACATCCTAAAGTAATTTATTCAGACCAACGCAAAACAGCTGCCTTGCTAGTCTGATGTGTACAAAGGTGTCAGTTTGATTGGACTTCATTTACTGAGCTCTGGGGTCTGGCTCCAAAAATCAAGTCAATCTCCATTGGCCCACTGTTAAAATATCCAACTTTGCACCAGAAATAAATATATTTATAGAAATGGTGAAAGGCAGTTTTAACCATTTCTGTCCCAGTTATGGCGCTTTTCCACTAGTACCTATTCAGCCCGACACGTGTCATCATGCATCGTCCCGGCTCCACCCGTTTTGTCCCCGTTTGTTTTTCCACAGCCAGGGGAGAAGTGGGCAGGTTGGGGTGAAGCTGCTGTGACGTACTCGATTGCGCAACCCCTTTGTTCGTGTCAGCGCAGATGAGAAATCAGCTGGAGCCGCGAGCAGCTAAGAGTAAAACAGCCCGTCTACATCCCTTTTTTAATTCTCTCGTCAGCCACCAGGTTTATGAACATCTGCACCTCAGAGTTGGATCACCAAACAGACGTTTGTGCTGTATAATAAAATCGCCGCGAGCCGCGAGTCGCTCTCGCGCTGACTCCCGCTTCCTGATTCAAACGTCTGACGGCCCCGCCCCCCGACCAATCAGTGGCGTGAAGGGTGGTGATGTCAGATTTAGTGCCGGCTCAGCACGCTTAGAACCTCGGCAGAAAAGATACAGAAAAAGTATCTGCTTGGCACGGCTCCACCCGCCTCGGCCCGTAGTGGAAAAGCGCAAGACGGGGGCGTGGCGGGTAGAAGCGCGCAGAGTAGGTACTAGTGGAAAAGTGCATGGACATAGACTGGACATCCATGACAGCTGTAAGAGGTATGCATTTTTTTGTACCACATCAAGTACAATCCACAGGGAAAAAAGGCCTCTTTTTCCTCTTCTTCTGTTTCTTTTTCAGAGCGTGCATTATCATCATCTCCACTCCACATCTCCACTGTTGCCACATTTGCAGAAATTGCTGCTTCTTCTTGACTTTTTGGTTGATTACAAACAACTTTGTAATGGTGAATTTCAGCCACCAACATGAAACTGATGTCAAAACGTGGAAGTGAACCCTGGACTCAGCGATGCCCACTAGTGGGTGAATTGACTAACATTCAAGGAAATGTAAAACATGCTTGAGCGTGTGAAGGTGGTGATGTATGACAATGCTTGAAACAGACGTGCCTATTTACGTACGTAAGGGAGCATGAATGGGGCTTAATATCCAATAACTGTCATAATTTTAGCTGCTCAGCACTGTCTTTGCTTTGTAGCTGTGAATAAAGATTGTTCGTTTTTCTTAATTTAGAGATAATGTGTTTTAATGTGCAGTGAATTGTACAAACAGACTGCTGTGACTGGTTGAAGCAGGAAACCTTTGGTAAGCATGCGTCAATAATCGACTGCAGTCTTGCAGTCGCTTCAGACACGTGGCTTGGACACAGCTGGGTCTTGGCTGCTCCTCCAGCCCACCCATCCTCCAGGTAGCCTGGCCTTTTGGATTGACTAACCTTGCTGAGAACCAGCTGTGACATTCTTTGATGTCACCAAAGGTTTTAACAAAAAATGCTGCTGAATAGTCTGTTTCCAGGGTAATATTATATCATCAAAGGTTATCTGTAAAACACCATATATTGAAACACATGATTTGGAATAGGATTATTCTTTATGCCACATAAAGGGAGACAAAGCAGCAAAAAGTATTTCTAAACTCATTTACCAATGTGCAGTGAGGCAAAGACCAGCTGTGAATCAGTTTGTGTCATGTTTACTTTCCTGCTTGACTTCCTGAAGTTTGTATCATTAGCTCAAAAATCTACAGCAGTGACCCCTCTTGCAGTGTACCCTCGACACCACAATGATGGAGAAAAAATACCTCTATTTTTAGGCTTGCTCGATTTTATTTTATTTATTACACATGGAAATTAAATTATGACAGTGTAAAAGAAAAGGATGTATTATTTACCAATGAAAAAAACCTGCTAATACAAATAACGGTGAGATACCATGCAATCAGCCAAATGTGGACTTGGAGTTTCAAGAGGAAACATAGTAAAGGAGATGCTGTCAGTGGTTGACATTTCCCCCAGTTTGTGTTTCTGTTTTGCCCCGCCTGTCTTCCATCTGCCCTGATTGCTCACACCTGTGTCTCGTTACGCCCTTGTGTATGTCTGGTCTTGTATGGGCTCAAATTAATGCCATAAGTATTTTGTATCTGTAAATAAACTTTGTACTTGTAGAAATATTTTGTGCGTGTGCAAAAAATATTTGTACTTTCAAAAAATATTTGTACTTCTAGATACAAAGCTACAAACCTTTAACAAAGCTACAAACTTGTTTTACAAAGCTACAAACTTTTTTTACAAAGCTACAAACTTTTTTTACAAAAGCTACAAACTTTTTTTACAACTACGAGTTATGGCACTGTTTTGACGTGCCAAAACTAAGAGCCAATCAGCGATCTTTGGCACGGGTTTCAAAGCGTTTCTGGAGAGCCAATCAGCACATTGCATCGCCTACTGACGTCGCCGCCATATTGGATGTTCAAGACTGGGCTGCAAACTAATACAAGTGAATGGACTTATTTTCATAAAGCACCTTTCTACAAAGACATTTACGTTTTACGTCTCATTTATTCATTCACACACGCACTAATATACTTGAGAAACAGTTAGCCACCAAATATAATATATTTAATTTTCTCAGACGGCAGAAATAAGAACTTTATTGATCCCACATAGGAGTAATTCATGTTATATCAGCTATAGAGAACAAGGTAGTGCCAAAAAACAATATATATCCCCCTCACAAAAATAGAGACATATTTTTTTATCAACAAAACAAATTAAAAAAAATTCAAATAACAAAATAACATATTTGAACCATTTTTCAGACAATAAAATAACAATAAAATGTAATGTAATGTGTAAAAATGTAAAATATGCTTTGTTAATGAGAAAATATGTTTCTCTATTTTTATTATTTTTGTGAGGGGGGATATATATTGTTTTTCGGCACTACCTTGTTCTCTATCGCTTTTATAACATGAATTACTCCTATGTGGGATCAATGAAGTTCTTATTTTTGCCGTCTGAGAAAATTAAATATATTATATTTGGTGCCTAACTGTTTCCCAAGTATATTAGTGCGTGTGTGAATGAATAAATGAGACGTAAAACGTAAATTTCTTTGTAGAAAGGTGCTTTATGAAAATAAGTCCATTCACTTGTATTAGTTTGCAGCCCAGTCTTGAACATCCAATATGGCGGCGACGTCAGTAGGAGATGCAATGTGCTGATTGGCTCTCCAGAAACGCTTTGAAACAAGTGCCAAAGATCGCTGATTGGCTCTTAGTTTTGGCACGTCAAAACAGTGCCATAACTCGTAGTTGTAAAAAAAAGTTTGTAGCTTTTGAAAAAAAGTTTGTAGCTTTTGTAAAAAAAGTTTGTAGCTTTGTAAAAAGTTTGTAGCTTTGTATCTAGAAGTACAAATATGTTTTGCAAGTACAAATATTTTTTGCACACGCACAAAATATTTCTACAAGTACAAATATTTTTTTCACACGCTTAAAATATTTTTACAAGTACAAATATTTTTTGCAAGTACAAATATTTTTTGCACATGCAAAAATATTTCTACAAGTACAAAGTTTATTTACAGATACAAAATACTTATGGCATTAATTTGAGCCCATAGTCTTGTCTTTCCCTTGCTCTTTGTGGTTCCGTCCTGTTTCTTTCCTCCATGTGTCCTGCCAAGTTTTTGCTTAAGGCTTTTGATCCCTGTTTTTGATCCTGCTAAGCAGCGCTTTGTTTTTTTGTTTTTTGTAAAATAAACCCTTTTTTGTTGAACTCCTGCCTCTCGCTCTCCTGCATCTGGGTCCTCACTACACGACCCTGACAGATGCAATTTTCAGCTCAGAGCATATATATGTAGTTATTTTTTTTTTCCAGTTTTCAATAATGGATTTTAACGGAGGCAGGGAGACCCCTTCTCCTTATACCAACGGACTCCCTGTGAGCAGCGAGCTGCCCTCTTTATGGCCCCACCCTAATAACATTAATTGGTCAACTACCATCCACAGAGGGGTGCTCTGTACCAACAAACACAATCACATAAACACAATAAGACCAACTAATACACTTTACTATAACCCCTCCAAATCTAAATAATCCCCAGTGTGCAAAATAATAATACATGAATATGAATTAATTACATCTTTCACTGCAGAATGCGCTTTCCCAATTGGTCATGGCAGAGAGACAAGCAGAGGAAGGGTCAAGGTAACTAAATGAACAAACAAACAAACCGGTTTATGGATATATAACATATATAACTGATATACTTTAACTGAATCACACCCCAAGACAGTGACCAACACATACAAGCTCTTGAGGGGGAAACTGGATATGTTCCCTTTCTCACAAAGTGCTAACAAGTCACTTGTTTTACTTAAACAAAAAAAACGTAATTTTCTTTAGAAAAAGTTTTTTTTTTCTTTTTCAGGAGCTCACATTTTATTTTATATTTCTACTATTGTATTTTATCGTATTTATTTGGTTTTATGTGGCAGTTTATTCACTTGAGCAAATTAAATAAAACTTAATTTAAAAAAATAACTGAAAATAAACGAAAAAAAAAGAAAAATAATTAAAACGGTGTCTCTCCTGCACTTGCTATGCTACACATTGTTAGAGATGAACCCGGAGACAGGGGCAGAAAAGGGCTCAGGTTTTTGGTAGTTGTACTGAGGCAGTTTAAGCTTGATGTCTGAGGTGCAAGATGAAATTGTAAAGGTGTGACAGGAAAGCTGTGAATCCAGAAGCGGAGACCCTGTTGAGACCTTGATTGGATTTCTTCGAATGCATGTTAATAACTGATTGGGGCTAGTGTGAGGCCTCTCTCTTGGTGGTACACTACACTAAGTGTCTACTTGAACTTTACTTTTTGAAGAAAATATTTAGCGCTGAATATGTCCAGATTTATATAAGTCTAATCATCTTTCTCTTTTAACTCTGTTATGGTTTTCATCACTGATCACAAGTCTCGTGCATTTTGCAGCTCTTTCCTGCATCTTCTCTCTTCTTTGCTTGACTGAAAGCTTTCTGTGCGCCACAATAACTGCTTGCTACTTATCCTCCTCCCTAAAGTCTTTCTGTTCAGCAGCAGTCCCTTCAGCTCACTGGTGATCCACACCTTATTATTGAGGAAAGACCTCATTGTTCTTGTTAACAGAAGTACAGTACTGGATTTGCATCGGAGAGGAATTAGACTGTTTCTCCCCCCAAAAGAGTATGACCCCCTGTCTGTAATGTGGCTGCATAGTTTCAAAAGGTGCACTATATTTGTAATATTTTATAAACTGATGACTTATTGAAATTTCAATGGACCTGAGAGTTTATCTTAAATTTTTGTAAGTACAGGTGCCAAAAAAAATTAACAAACAGATTAAAAAAAGGAAAACAAACATAAAACCACCTTTTCTTTTTGTAATTATACATTTCATTTCACAAGATATTTAAAGTAGGTTTTCAATAAATCATCTCTTGGAAATAGTGTATTTCTTGATAAATGTCTAAATAAATAAGTAATGAACTAAATAATTGTCTGAAAACTGGGATCAGTGAAGAAAAGGAGGATGTACCTACAGTTCACCATGACCCTGAAGTCTCCCAGGTCCTTCAGCTTTCTGCTAAATACATTTTGTTTTCACATCTACAGGTTTTGGTATCCATGTTTTTAAGTTATTTCTAGAATGTAAGATCAAATCAAATTCACATGCTTCACATTGAGCATGCAAGAATGCATTTGGATTTGTTTAAAAACAAAAACTAATTCAGTCTTTGTCCACTTATAAGGACTATAATATTTTCTTTCTAAATTAGGTAATCCAAAAAAATGCATTTTAGAATAAATTGAATTTCTCCTCTGGGAGATCAATAAAGTCTATTCTATTCTATTCTAAATGTGTGATCCTCCATTGATTAAAAAGCGAATTGTTAGATATGCTACAAGGTAGCTGACTCAATCCTGCCTGTACTTTATTTATTTTTTGGTCTCCTATTAGACGTGATAATGAAATATAAATCCATTTCAACATATTGCTAAAATAATTGCTGCTCATGGTCCTCTCGTCTCTTCAGGGAAGCCATCAGCCTGGTGTGTGAAGCTGTTCCTGGGACCAAAGGAGCCCTGCGGAAGAGAAAGGTATGTGGATGGAAAGGAAAGTGGAGTGATAATGGAAGAACCCACTAAATTTGGTTGAAAAAGAGCAATAGTTATTAGATATTAATTTACCCTTCCATGTTCTATATATATATATATATATATATATATATATATATATATATATATATATATATATCATCCCCTCTGTTTTTTTCCATCCTCTTTCCTCTATGTAAAAAGAGAGAGGAAGAGAAGAGAGATGAAGAGGTTTAGTTTTATATGTGCGTGGGTGGAGCTCAGCCCACGATGCATTGCACACAGTGCTTAGTGACTCATGTAATTCACAATATCTGTGATCAGCAAGGGTGTGCTGGTGTGTGTGTGTGTGTGTGTGTGTGTGTGTGTGTGTGTGTGTGTGTGTGTGTGTGTGTGTGTGTGTGTGTGTGTGTGTGTGTGTGTGTGTGTGTGTGTGTGTGTGTGTGTGTGTGTGCACGCATTAATGGGGGGTTGGAAAAAGCATTACTCTCTTTACTCTTCATGAATAGTATAGCCTATAACACAAAATCTGCGCTAGCTAGATTCTTTGAATGAATGTATAAAATGCTGATAAATGATCCGATATTATTTGGGCTCTGTGGCGGACACACTGAGACCACATCAGCTTCATTCAGAAAAGGTTAAATGCATTTGACAAATTTTATCGTCCGTTAGGTCCTCTCTTCATCAGCGGTGGTTTAATTGTCCAACACGCCACTTTGTGTGGCTTAATCTGTAATTGGTGTTTAAAACAAATCCATTTTGGTGTTTGAGTTAAAAAAAAAAAAGAAAAGAAGAAAGTTTATTTCATTCTTGAAAATAGTGGATCCAGCTGAATATTATGAGAAATTAACTTGTTTAACAGCTTTTATTTTTTTTAAATAATCATTGATTGGAGATCTTGACTGGACTAAACAAACAGGCAGAGACCCCCAAGATGTTCTCAACTACACTTGTACCTTGACATTACCTACAAATAACTGTGTACAATGACATGCAACAATCTTTTAAGACCAAGACTACTGTATATTTTCATTTTGGTGAAGGGTCAGCACCAGGATGAACCCCCAAAACCCTGTTGAAGCTTCCATCTTCGGTGTGACTGATCCGTGGCCAGCAGCTAACATGATTGCTAACTAAGGCCGACTTTGTGAGCACACGGCTTTAGGATGATAATGATTATTTTAAACCAGTTATTTTGAGACAAAGATTGAGTGTATTTCCTGCTCAACATGTCTAGGGAAAAAGACTGCACTCAAATTCTGTCTCAAACCCTGAAGAATCATGCCCTGACTTTTAGAACAGACTCTGGCCTTTAAACTTTGTGCCGGCTAACTGAGAGACTTCACTGACTTTTCAAAATCTCTGACTGCGTGTTACCTGGCAACAGTGCTGCTGCAGTAAGTCTCTGCACCCAGGTACCTCCTTTACGTATCTGTTTATATGATTGTTGCATCTCATTTTGCATAGTTACTTCTGCACAAGGTAAATGTACAAGCCACAACACATGAGTAGGAACATTTTGGCTTATTTTGGGATTTAGGCTATGTGTAACGATCCACTTCCAGCAACTATTCTGACCCATTCTTGCTGGATGCACAGAGAAGAGCTCTTACATTGGCTAGATACATAGGCTATGTCATTTGACTCAGTGAGTATTTTAACCAGAAAAGACTACTGCCGTTGACTGACCTAAAAACTATTGTGTTATTAGTTTAAAGGTATAAAGGCTAATAACAAAAAGCCCTGTTCCCCCTAAATTCCAGATGTTCTTCACATCTTCTTCTTAACGATAGATATCCGGAAGTGGTTCAAGCACAACCACGCCAGCAAGTTTACAGGACCGTCTCAGAAAATTTGAATATTGTGATAAAGTCCTTTATTTTCTGTAATGCAATTAAAAAAAAAAAAAAAAAAAAAATGTCATACATTCTGGATTCATTACAAATCGACTGAAATATTGCAAGGCTTTTATTATTTTAATATTGCTGATTATGTCTTACAGTTTAAGATTAAGATTCCCAGAATATTCAAATTTTTTGAGATATGATATTTGAGTTTTCTTAAACTGTAAACCATGATCAGCAACATTAAAATAATAAAAGGCTTGCAATATTTCAGTTGATTTGTAATGAATCCAGAATGTATGACATTTTTGCATTAAAGAAAATAGACTTTATCAATATTCTAATTTTCTGAGACAGTCCTGTATATTTATGGTTATATTTATTTTTGTTGCTATGTTTTATTTTCTGTTGCTAGATTGTCTGATGGGTGAGGTAGCCCAGACTAAATGTAGCATTTTCTTTGTTCTGCAGCAATATTGCTGCAATAAAGCATTTGAAATACACTTTAAATATTCTTGTTTTGCTACTATCATTCCGCTTGAAATTATGGGAAAATGCATAATTTAGTGTTGAATAATGTGCCAGGCATGTGCACCCCCTCTGATCTGAGATGCAGCCTAGTCATCATTTTCTAGAACCGGCCCTGCATAAACGTTGGGGTTCTCGTTTCATTTCATTAACTGTCCCTTTCTTTCGAATTGCATGTTCCATTATGTCCCAGTTTTTAAACTGGGAAGCGCTCAGTTCTGAGGTTCTGTTGTTCGGAGCTCCGAGTTCCGACTTCCAATGTAAATGTAACGCACCATCTCAGAGCGCAGCTTCAGTGCGTTACGCAGATTGAAAACATGGTTGCGATCAACCATGACTCAAAAAAGGCTCACTGGCACTACTGTGTGCCATATTCACCAAGACAGACTTGACAAACTGGACAGACAAGATATTGCTCAGCAATATTTTCAGGGAAATGAAAGGAGGAGAGATGTTTTTGGGACCTATTGAGTCTGCTTCTAGTGGGTAAATTTGTTTGGCTGCAGAGGGAATTCTTTTTTTTTGTTGATCAACTTTGTTTATTACTGGAAAAGTTTCTGTGATAAGATTCTTCATCCTGCAGAGATCAGCAAATGTATAAATAAAACATATGCAGAAAGCATGAAGTTTTGGTGCGTGATTGACATACCAGACAAATAACAGTTTGATCATGCATGGCTAGTGTTGATCAGGTAGGCCTTTGTCTACCAATGTTCATTCAGTTAGAAAACTCACAATTCTAATGTATATCGCAGCTTCAGTACACACATGGTCCCTTGGTCCCCCCCAGTTCAAAAATCCTATCTGCGCCCCTGTTTCTTCACACTAAATGACTAGGAAGAAGCTGAACCAGGCTGCTGGTGGTTGGCAGATTTGTTACTTTACTATAAAACCACTGATTTCCTGTTTTTTTATGATAAGCAAAGCTATTTTTGTTTGACAAATGTCTTTTATTGTATCTTCCTCTGGTCCTCTTAGCCGCCATCCAAAGCTCTGTCCAACATTTTGGGGAAGAGCAATCTCCAGTTTTCCGGTATGTCCATCAACTTAAATATCTCCACAAGTAGCCTCAACCTGATGACCCCAGACTGCAAACAGGTCAGTCTGCTTTCTCTCCAAACAGGTATTGAAGATTTCTGATCATGTATGATAGTGTTACTACTATGACTGAATGTTTATGAAAATGGTCATAAATTCCTATAGAGGATATCTTTAATTTCCAATCAACTATATGTGGGTCAATGACGTGACGCCTATATTTTCTGAAAAACAGATTTCTTTTCAATTCAAAAAAGGTTTAAATGGATAAGAAAATACCATGTATATGACCGACCTGTCCCACAAATGGACTCACTTGAATTTTACAAAAAAATACTAGTTATTTGGGATTTTGTTGTTGTTTTAAGCGTCAAAATGTCATGTGGTGCGACCGTCCGACCAGAAAAAACTTTTTTTGAAATCACTCTAGATGTATTTAAATCAATCTTCTTCCCTATCTGGCATGATTACCGAACTGTCTTGTAGTGTGTAAGATTGCAACACATTTGTATTTATATTTCCATCATAATATACAAACAAAGTTTGACTGATGATGTCCATTTTATGAAATATCATGTGGCGAGACCATTAAAAAAACAACAATTTTTGTATAATACTGAAAACTTAGAAAAAAAAAAAGATGTTAAGGAAATTAATTTATTTTAATATGAATCATGGTTGCACCACATGACCTTTTTTAAGGCTAGTGCCAATTCATCTTGACAAAAAACTCAAAAAATTGACCTGTTGAAAATCCTTATTCGTCATTGACCCATATACTGTCATTTTTTTTTCTCCATTTTTACATCAAACGCATGAAGTGTTTTTTCTTTTTTAAGTATTTGTAGAGAGTGCTCTCTCAGTAACAGGAGAGCTACAGAACAACAGTTTTCAGTCCCTCTCTGATCCGTCTTTTAGGCCGAATCTTATTTGCCATAAAGGCAAATAATCTTAATTCACCAGTGACTTTATTAGGTACACTTGGTATATATCTGCTGGTGAGCCTCCACCAGTCAGGCAACAAATAGATCTGGCATTGGACATATTTCCTAAACTGCAGTAAATGAAAGCACAAACAATGATTATTCCTGTCCAAACTGTTTTCTCTTTCCAGCTCCCCTCATGGCCTGTTGCAAAGTAGAGAAAAGCCTGGACAAGTGAATAAGTGCCATGGGGGGAGTGGTAGCCTAGTGGTTACAGAGGAGTTAAATGCAGAGAATACATTTCCCCATTGTGGGATTACTAAGGGACACATTTATTTATTTACTGTATGTTAAGCAGAAAATGATGACATCCTTTATTTACACTTGAATGAATATATCTAGAGCAGGGGTGTCAAATGTTTGTTTGTTTGTTTGTTTTATTACGATCCCCATTAGCTTTTGCAAAAAGCAGCAGCTATTCTTCCTGGGGTCGTCATACACTTATAGGTGACAATACAGTGTACACACAATACAAACACAAATGTGCGGCCCGCGGGCCGCATGCGGCCCGCGGGCCGCATGCGGCCCGAGAGAGATTTTCATGCGGCCCGCGAGAAGTTTCCAACGCAAAAAAACGAATTGTTAATTTACTTTAATTTACTGTTAATTGCCATGAATCGCAGCATATCCGATAATATATTTCTTCTACAAATCCATCGTTATTCCACAAAGAGAGCAGTTTGACATTTTTTTAGTTTTCTAGAATGCATTTGCTGATTTTATTTCTTTGTAGACGGTCGTTTATTTTTATTAACTGACTACTATTATATATTTTTCGCAGGAAAAATATCACTGCTAAAAAAGATGATAGAAGATATTTATTCGGATAATTTCAGTTTTGAATACGAGGATAGTGTCAAAGTAAAACAGTTAAAAAAGAAGTGCTGACTTTTTCGGCACACTAGCGTAAATATCTGCACCAATTATTAAAAATAAATACACTTAATTGTACTGGAAAAATCTCTAAATCACCAAAAACACTCTTGGATGTAATAAGAAAGATTTTGCTTTTAATTAAATTTCCTATAAAAAAGCAAAATATAAAAAAAAAACATACTTGTTTCTGTTTATCTTTGTAAAATGGTATTAAAAGTATCTTACATAATTTGAAAAAAAACCCGAGAAATTTCATTCATTTCCTGAAATAATGTATTTTACATAATTAGTGTGTAAACAAAGTGCATATTTCCTTTAAAATTAACTAAACTGATATTGGATTAGATAACAATAGTAAAAAAAAGAATTAGGAAAAAAAAAATTGCACCGTTATTTTTATCTTTCAAGAAAGAAATTGGTCAAATCCGGCCCGCCAAGCAAAATGAGTTTGACACCCCTGATCTAGAGGCTGCTGGCTGCACAGCTATGATTGACCAGTTGGTAACTTAGCTGGAAACAGCTGTTGTCATTCAGATGATAAAAGCAGTGCTCTTGGCAAGTGGAGACAAATAACAAAACAGTCATGGTGACCGGTCCAGGGTTCCTGCCCTTCAACTGTAGAGAGTTGGGCTCCAGCAGATCCCCGTTATCCTGGACTGGAACGGGCAGGTGTAGATGATGAATAGCAGAGGTGTCAAGTAACGAAGTACAAATACTTCGTTACCTTACTTAAGTAGAAATTTTGGTTATCTATACTTCACTGGAGTAATTATTTTTCAGACGACTTTTTACTTTTACTCCTTACATTTTCACGCAATTATCTGTACTTTTTACTCCTTACATTTTAAAAACAGCCTCGTTACTCTATTTCATTTCGGCCTTTAAAAAAAATACATTCCAATAAAGGTTAGGATAAATGATAACATGCCTCTGAAGTTTGACTTTTTGCACCATTACAATACTTATAGACAACTAGTCATCATATCTGCTGCTCTCTGAAACACATGTTAATGCTCAATAGTACACATATATGGTTCTTGAATATATTTGCATTATACTAAGATACATTCATTTTCAATGGCTTTTGTCCTTAATGGCTTTTTTCCCCCTTACATTACTTTTACATTTATACTTTAAGTAGTTTTGAAACCAGTACTTTTATACTTTTACTTGAGTAAAAAACTTGAGTTGATACTTCAACTTCTACAGGAGTATTTTTAAACTCTAGTATCTATACTTCTACCTGAGTAATGAATGTGAATACTGAAGACACCTCTGATGAATAGATAGACGGTTTAAAGACATTAGTTGAAAGAGATTTGCTTCTGCACTGAAGGAGATATTACTTTAGATATTACTTAATTATTTCCAAAGGATATTAATTTCTTGAATGGGTTTTATGCCTTTCATTTAAAAGAGGAACAGAAGCAATTAAAATAAAGTAAATTTTCACACAAGTTTTAAGCTACTAATAACAAAAGTGCCCATTAAAAGGGGGTACAGTTTCTAATGGTTGAATGTATGTGTAATGTGTAGTGATTGTGCACTTTATTTATGTACAAAAGCATCACGTAATTCTATGCCTTCTGTCTGTGTTTGCGTGACAGATCATAGCCAACCATCACATGCAGTCCATCTCTTTTGCATCAGGTGGAGACCCTGTAAGTATCTTGTAGCACAGGCATTGACTTCCCCACCTTACATGATTTAAATGAAAAAGTGATCACACTCATTACATATTCATTTATCCATATCTATCCATCAACATTCAGTTCTCCGTTGCTCATAGGGTTTGGGTTTGCAAAGGTTAAACGACCAAGCAGAGATTTTAAGACCTCCCCAGGCCACTTTCTGCTGACATCCCTTCAGCAGGCTCGAAATGGATCAATAAGCCCTCCATCCCTGGCCAGTGGCCACCAGGGCTGCCCCGGACCAAATTGGGGGCTCTAAGCGAAATGTTAATTGGATGCCCCCCCGCCCTCAAACTTCTCCTATCCCAAATGTATCATTGTTACAGAATGACCGTATAACAACATGCCATTTAACTTGACAACCTTTATCAATAATAACAAATGTAGGTATGTATAGATCAGGGGTCTGGAGCCGCATCAGGGTTATAATAGTTTAGAATTTTTCATTTTAGTTTAGTTTTATCTCGTTTTGACTTTTTCTCCTTCAATTCAGTTAGTTTTAATTCGTTTTTAGTGTGGGTTTGCTAGTTTTTATTAGTTTTTATATTTTCAAAAATTCTTAGTTTTAGTTGAGTTTTTATTAGTTTTAGTTTTGACGTCACGGACCATGAGGTGTTAAGGTGCCGTAGCTGCCAGTTGGAGATAAACGGCCAGAGCGGAATAAATTGATCATACCAAGAGACTTATATTGACAGGGACGAAAACTGAGGAAATTACCGCATTTTCTGGACTATAAGCCGCACCTGTATATAAGCCGCATCCGCTCTATTTAAAAAAAAAGATATGCAAGCCGCAAATATTTATGTTGTTAGATTAGATATTTACTACATGTACAGAACCATTTTGAGCTGTAAATGATGTACATGTTTGTACCTAAATAGATCCTTTCCTAACAGTGTTTTTTAACACGGCAACGGTATTTATTTATCTATTTATCTGTTTGAAATCTGCTTCTACCTACTTCTATCTGCTAAAGAAGAAGTAGCGTATTCTTCTTTGCATTTATTTTGTCTTAGTTTTTATTCTAATTCCGGTTAGAGCACCCGAGCGGTGGAACAAAAATCCAAAGAATAGACGTACCTTTGTATAAGCTGCATGGTTCAAAACCTATGAAAAAAGTAGCGGCTTATAGTCCAGAAAATACGGTATATCCATAATTTCAGTTCGTTTTAGTTAGTTTTCTAAACACGCAATATAGTTTCAGTTAGTTATCGTTTTTGTTTTTTAATTTTCGTTTTTATTTAGTTCAGTTAACGAAATAGTTTTTTCAATTTTAGTTTTCGTTATTTCGTTCGTTTTCGTGAACGATAATAACTTTGAACCGCATGCGGCTCTTCATCCTCATTGTAGCGGCTCCCTTTGACCTTGAAAAAAAAACCCAGAAAATAAGTTAAAAATTCATTTTTATTCATATTATTTTATTTTGTTGGGCAGTTATCTTGGAGTTTGAGTTGATGCCATTTAATAAAAAAAAAAATGTTTTTAATTTCTGTGTCAACAAAAGCCGTATTCATTTGCCTTCATTGCCAATGTTGCTGGTTTTACCTTCGTGCTTGATATATGGCGAGAAAATATCGAACCACAAAAAATGTAACGTTGAAAGACACTTCCAAAAGCACTCTGCATTTGCTGTAAAATACCCAACCGAAGATGAGCGAAAGAGAGCAATTTTGGAACTGCTACAAAAAGCTGAAGAGAGCAAACTATCTTTCAAGAAGTGCATTAGTTCCCAACTAGACACTTGACATTTTTTTTTTATTCTTGGCCATTTCTGCTCAAAAATGCCATAGCCCCATAGGTTGTGCCTTATGACTCTACCTACAGTTGGGTAACAGAACAGTGGTCCCGTGAAGCTGGTTCCTGCTGTTCTGGGAGGCCCTACTGGCAAAGACCTGCTTAATGTATCATAAAATCTAGTGCCTTAATCAGGTGCAAATGCAGAATGATGATCCACTCAAACCCCTTGTTTATGAAAAGGTGGCAATTCATGAAGAGGGAATCCTGTATCATTCAATGAAAACAAACGTGTGCTGTCTGAAATACACTGATCACTAAAATATAAATATCACTGGTCAAAGTTTGGATGATTTCATATCATGTTATGTCTGTCATTCAAGGACACAACTGACTATGTTGCCTATGTAGCAAAGGACCCTGTTAACAGAAGAGGTGAGATATCTTTTCCTCAGTACTAACGTATATAAATCCCTGTCTCACATTCAGTATTTTTTTATTTTAAGTGTACTGCTCCCACTCTCTTCAGCGTGTCATATCCTTGAGTGCTCTGACGGACTGGCCCAGGACGTCATCAGTACCATCGGCCAGGCTTTTGACCTTCGTTTCCAGCAGTACCTTAAGTGTCCCTCAACCAAGCTGTCCTCTACACATGACAGGTAACATCCTCAGAATAATACATTTATTTTAAATATTTAAACTCTGTATGAACTGTGTTTCGCTAAAAATTGCTTCATCTTTTAGGGATGGGCGGTATGGACTAAAAAATGTATCACGATAATTTCTGGCATTTATCCCGATAACGATAAAAATGACGATAAAAAAAATACCAATGCAACTCCACTTTTTTAACTATAAATCTATCACAACATTCAGTCTTTGGAGCCCCCAAATCACTGCTCTAAAGGAATACTAAATGCTACTAAACTACACCAATTGAATTTAATTAATAAAAACCAATTAAATGAGTTACACCTGTACTGCAAAACTGGAATGACTCGGATCCGCCATGTTTGTTACACAAAAACGTATCAACGGGAATTTATCCTTCTTTCTTTCTTTCTTTCTTTCTTTCTTTCTTTCTTTCTTTCTTTCTTTCTTTCTTTCTTTCTTTCTTTCTTTCTTTCTTTCTTTCTTTCTTTCTTTCTTTCTTTCTTTCTTTCTTTCTTTCTTTCTTTCTGGCTCATTTCTTTCTTTCTTTCTTTCTTTCTTTCTGGCTCATTTCTTTCTTACTTTCTTTCTTTTCTTTCTTTCTTTCTTTCTTTCTGGCTCATTTTTCTTTCTTTCTTTCTTTCTTTCTGGCTCATTTTTCTTTCTTTCTTTCTTTCTTTCTTTCTTTCTGTTTTTCTGGCTCATTTCTTTCTTTCTTTCTTTCTTTCTGGCTCATTTCTTTCTTTCTTTCTTTCTTTTTTTCTGGCTCATTTCTTTCTTTCTTTCTTTCTTTCTTTCTGGCTCATTTCTTTCTTACTTTCTTTCTTTTCTTTCTTTCTTTCTTTCTTTCTGGCTCATTTTTCTTTCTTTCTTTCTTTCTTTCTTTCTGGCTCATTTTTCTTTCTTTCTTTCTTTCTTTCTTTCTTTCTTTCTTTCTTTCTTTCTGTTTTTCTGGCTCATTTCTTTCTTTCTTTCTTTATTTCTGGCTCATTTCTTTCTTTCTTTCTTTCTTTCTTTTTTTCTGGCTCATTTCTTTCTTTCTTTCTTTCTTTCTGGCTCATTTCTTTCTTTCTGTTTTTCTGGCACATTTCTTTCTTTCTTTCTTTTCTTTCTTTCTTTCTTTTCTTTCTTTCTTTCTTTCTGGCTCATTTCTTTCTTTCTTTCTTTCTTTCTGGCTCATTTCTTTCTTTCTTTCTTTCTTTCTTTCTTTCTTTTTTTCTGGCTCATTTCTTTCTTTCTTTCTTTCTGGCTCATTTCTTTCTTTCTTTCTTTCTTTCTTTCTTTCTTTCTGGCTCATTTCTTTCTTACTTTCTTTCTTTTCTTTCTTTCTTTCTTTCTTTCTGGCTCATTTTTCTTTCTTTCTTTCTTTCTTTCTGGCTCATTTTTCTTTCTTTCTTTCTTTCTTTCTTTCTTTCTGTTTTTCTGGCTCATTTCTTTCTTTCTTTCTTTCTTTCTGGCTCATTTCTTTCTTTCTTTCTTTCTTTTTTTCTGGCTCATTTCTTTCTTTCTTTCTTTCTTTCTTTCTGGCTCATTTCTTTCTTACTTTCTTTCTTTTCTTTCTTTCTTTCTTTCTTTCTGGCTCATTTTTCTTTCTTTCTTTCTTTCTTTCTTTCTGGCTCATTTTTCTTTCTTTCTTTCTTTCTTTCTTTCTTTCTTTCTTTCTTTCTTTCTGTTTTTCTGGCTCATTTCTTTCTTTCTTTCTTTATTTCTGGCTCATTTCTTTCTTTCTTTCTTTCTTTCTTTTTTTCTGGCTCATTTCTTTCTTTCTTTCTTTCTTTCTGGCTCATTTCTTTCTTTCTGTTTTTCTGGCACATTTCTTTCTTTCTTTCTTTTCTTTCTTTCTTTCTTTTCTTTCTTTCTTTCTTTCTGGCTCATTTCTTTCTTTCTTTCTTTCTTTCTGGCTCATTTCTTTCTTTCTTTCTTTCTTTCTTTCTTTCTTTTTTTCTGGCTCATTTCTTTCTTTCTTTCTTTCTGGCTCATTTCTTTCTTTCTTTCTTTCTTTCTTTCTTTCTTTCTGGCTCATTTCTTTCTTTCTTTCTTTCTTTCTTTCTTTCTTTCTTTCTGGCTCATTTCTTTCTTTCTTTTCTTTCTTTCTTTCTGGCTCATTTCTTTCTTTCTTTCTTTCTTTCTGGCTCATTTCTTTCTTTTTTTTCTGGATCATATCCATCCATCCTTCCTTCCTTCCTTCCTTCCTTCCTTCCTTCCTTCCTTCCTTCCTTCACGTACGTTGTGCGTGGATTTAAAGCAGAACCATAAATCAGCTTTACATAAAAACGTCATCAACGGGAATTTATCGTTTTTACAAAAATGACAAATTCTTACCGTGGGGAATTTTTTTGACGGTTTATCGTGAACGGTAAAATATCACCCATTCCTAATATCTATCTATCTATCTATCTATCTATCTATCTATCTATCTATCTATCTATCTATCTATCTATCTATCTATCTATCTATCTATCTATCTATCTATCTATCTATCTATCTATCTATCTATCTATCTATCTATCTAATCTATTAAATTGTGGCCTTCATATTAATATTGAACTGATCTTGTCATTACGTTTCATTATTAAGCGCTTGTTTTCTCCTCAGGGTATTAAACATGGAGGAGTTGTCGTGGACGGAGGAAGAAGACGAGTCAGCTGAACATCCGTACTACAACAACATCCCTGGCAAAATGCCCCCCCCTGGAGGCTTTATCGACTCCCGACTGACCAATCACAATGCAACAGCAGATGGATGCCAGGTATGTCAGGCAAATGAAAACCATTATGAGAACTTTGAAATGATTAGTAATACATACACCCACGCGCGCCGATAGGGGGGGGGGGGGGCAAACGGGTCTGTTGTCCCGGGCCCAGGGTAGGGTAGGGGGGGGCCCAGAACTGAATTTTTTTTTTAGGAGATTCTTAAAATTTTAAAGAACTTTTTTTTTTTTAAATCTCATTAAATTATGAAATCATTTTTCAAAATGTTTCAAAATATGCCTATTTGTGGAAAAAATATGTAGTATTTGAGTTACATAAAAGCTTGTTATTTGTTTTCTTCCTAATTAACCTTGTGGTCAGGGGCGTCAATTGGGTATGAAGGTACGGCAGCCGCCACACCTTTGCTTCAGGGGGAAATGTAAATGTTTGTTTTTTAAATACATTTATGGAATTACTCTGTGTCTATTTGTATTGATTAATCTATTACTTAATACATATAGAATAACTACAAATGCAAATCAGAACATGATCGATTTCGCTAGTTATTTTACACTGCAAAAACTAATCTTAACAAGAATATTTGTCTTATTTCTAGTTAAAATGTCAAAAAAAATCTCATTACATTTAAGACAAGACTCAAAAACAACCCTTTTCACCTGTTTCAAGTAGATTTTCACTTAAAATAAGTGGAAAAATCTGCCAGTGGAACAAAATATTTTTACTTGTAATTAAAAGATAAATCTTGTCCCACTGGCAGATTTTTCTACTTATTTCAAGTGAAAATTTACTTGAAACAGGTGAAAATGGCAAATAAGTTATTTTTCTGGTGATGACTCTTGTTTTAAGTGTAATGAGATTTTTTTACTAAAAATGAGACATTTTAACTAGAAATAAGACAAATATTCCTGGTAAGATTTTGAGTTTTTGCAGTGACCTCACAGATAAGCTACATAGCAGACTCTGTGATGAGTATTTGCTGGACGTGTTGATTGATACTCTAGTTAAGTTCTGTGACTCGTAACCTTGCCATACCTTAGCTTTGACTGAATTGACGCCACTGCTTGTGGTCAAGAACCCCCAACACAAAAATGGTTCGGCCGCTGATCAAAATTTGATGTTATCATTTAATTCAACCATTAGAATGGTCAAAATGTCCGGTCAGCACAAGTCCGGTGCTCAGAAAAGAAGAGAAAAGAGAAGAAGAGAAGAAGAAAATAGAGGCCTCAGAGATTCTCTATACAAATATTTTAAAAAGGGTTAAAAAGAATTAATAAAGTCAGCGTAGAGCAAGGTAAGAAACAGTACAACCTTTACCAACCTTGTAACTTAACCTAACTGGCTAGCTCTAAAGGTGTCAAAAGTATTAACATTCATTACTCAGGTAGAAGTATAGATACTAGAGTTTAAAAATACTCCTGCAGAAGTTGAAGTATCAACTCAAGTTTTTTACTCAAGTAAAAGTATAAAAGTACTGTTTTCAAAACTACTTAAAGTATAAAAGTAAAAGTAATGTAAGGGGGAAAAAAGCCATTAAGGACAAAAGCCATTAAAAATGAATGTATCTTAGTATAATGTAAATATATTAAAGAAGCATATATGTGTACTATTGAGCATTAACATGTGTTTCAGAGAGCAGGAGATATGATGACTAGTTGCCTATAAGTATTGTAATGGTGCAAAAAGTCAAACTTCAGAGGCATGTTATCATTTATCCTAACCTTTATTGGAATGTACATCCAAGTTTAGAATCTGAGGGAACGGATGTAAGAACAAAACTGGACAAGAACATCTGAAACAACCACAACCAAATTCACTCTATCCGGATGGAGCAATTTAACTGGATAGTTTTTATTTAAAGGCCGAAATAAAATAGAGTAACGAGGCTGTTTTTAAAATGTAAGGAGTAAAAAGTACAGATAATTGCGTGAAAATGTAAGGAGTAAAAGTAAAAAGTCCTCTGAAAAATAATTACTCTAGTGAAGTATAGATAACCAAAATTTCTACTTAAGTAAGGTAACGAAGTATTTGTACTTCGTTACTTGACACCTCTGATCTAATGTTAACGTCCGTTACCTTGTATAAAAACCTGAAGAAAAGAGGGAGAGGAAAGGAAGAGGAGAAGGAGAGATCCGGGTGCAGGGGGGCCCAACTTAGATTATTTTGTCCGGGGCCCCGGCAGGACTGTCAGCTGGCGTGCATACACCCATGTGGGGAAGATGACCGTGGGTGTTAATAAATAATAATAAATCATTTTATTTAAAGGCGCCTTTCTTGGCACCCAAGGTCGCCATACACAACACATTAAAAAATAAATAAAACCAGCAGAACACATTTAAAAACATCAGAAAACATTTAAAAACAAGCAGAAGTAAAAATAAAGAAAAAAGAAACAACAGAAAGAGGCAGAGAAATGAACATTAAATGAGGTAGGCAGTTTTGAACAGATGCTGTTTTCTCACATGATAGACAGCAATAAGAAGTGAGGCTTTTGTAACTGTGCAAATAACAACACTCACCGACTCATCCACCATATAGCTCAATGATTGATGATAAAATAACTAATGTGGAGTGTTTCAGGAACGTGATCTCATCTTTGTCATTGTTTGTTCACTAAGAAATATCTCTAATATTCACCGTGTTTGTGCCCGTCAGAAGTTGGGTTCGAGTTCAGTGGATCAGATGTATTACCAGGAGCGACATTGTGAAAACTGGGCAGATGAATCAAGGCCTGTCTTTCTGCAGCAGGGTGAGAACTTCTGTGTAGTTCACCATATGAGATCATTAATTGTACTTTATTTTAATGCTTCAAGATTGCGACTGTGATTGTATTTCTCCCAATGTTTAGGATCATTTGAAAAAAGCAGCCACCCCGAGAGTAAAAGTCAGCCACCAAAGACAGGAGACATGTCTATGTATGTGAACACCCAGCAGATTGACGCCCAGGTGCTGGCGGCGCTTCAGGCAGAATCAGAACATGTGACGAAGGGCATGGCAGCTGCAGCCAAAGAGAGCCCACAGAAGGACCTGTTTGACATGAGTAAGGGTTGGATTTGTTGTATTGAAGCTTCATTTTATGTTTATACTTGCTTTGAATAATGGATATAGACAGTACTCGAGTTGTAAAAAGAATCAGGGGGGATGGTGGATTTTATCATATGGGGACAGATAATTTGTGCTGATTACAAATAATATAATATATTACAAATAATAGCACTGACCAAAACACCTGCAGAAAATACTGCAGGAATGACATAGCAGCAGTTAAATGCAGCCTTCTGTAAGCTTTAAATATCCACTGGGCTTACATCAAATACATCAAAACACAACAATAAAAAACAGTTTTCTGAACTTATCAATATGACTCTGTCCTTCACAGGATAAGTAACATGGATCACTGCAAAAACTCAAAATCTTAACAAGAATATTTGTCTTATTTCTAGTTAAAATGTGTAATTTTAGTAAAAAAAATTCTCATTACACTTAAAACAAGACTCATCACTGGAAAAAACAACAATTTTCACCTGTTTCAAGTAGATTTTCACTTGAAATAAGTAGAAAAATCTGCATGTGGAACAAGATTTTTTTGCTTGTAATAAGAAGATACATTTTGTCCCACTGGCAGATTTTTCTACTTATTTCAAGTGAAAATTTACTTGAAACAGGTGAAAATGGTCAAATAAGTTGTTATTTCTTTGGTGATGACTCTAAATGTTGAAATAGCAGTAAAACCACATTCATTGATGAAAATACATAAGGGATGGAAAGGGGGGATGGCAGTTTTACAGGGGGGATGATTTGGACCGTTTTTATTTCAGGGGGGATGTCATCCTCCCTCATCCCCCCTCAACTCGAATACTGGATATAGAAAAAAATGCAGTTAGTTAGTGATTTATTCCGAACATGCAAATGATATATAACGTAAATATGAACAAGTAAAACAGAAATAACAATAAGTTCAGAAAATAAGTAAAACATTGAGGTTACTCCTCTACGTCTGAATTTCATGCAAGATGCAAGAAGTATTTTTATATTATAGCTTCCTTATCTTTTTAATTGCTCTTTAAAATCGGAGTTCTTAATTATAGAGATTTCCCAGCTTTTTCTTCTTTGACTTTAGTGTACCTTTATACTTAAATTATGTCAGCACAAAGGCAAGAAGACGATGGCACTAATGATAGTGTATGGCTTTACATTCTCCTCCTTTCAGTTCCAGCGTTGGCTTTGCTATTATTACACACAGATCATGCGTGTTTATTCACGTGTGACTGCATGACACAAATTACATATGAGCAGTCAGCGATGCCATGCAAAAGGAATTGGGTTTTTTTAGGTGTCTTTGTCTTCTGTGTAGTATTATAAACACCCAGCGGTGGAAACAAAATTAATTTATTCTTTATTTCATTTATTCTTTATTTCATTCAAAAAAATAAAACAATTCAATAAAAATACAAATGTTCTTAAATTGTGAATGAAAAGGGAGCAGAAAGAAGAAGAATCTTATCTGATCTGCCCCTTTTTCCAAGAAATAACTTCACAAATAACAAATTAAAAATTAAAAAAAGTGAATAAAAAACTAAAATAAAATAAAATTACTGCCGTCCATGGGTATGTCAATCAAACTTAACTAACATATTTCATTATATTTACTTAACATACAGGCTTTAATTGTTCTTTTGAATGTAATGTTTGATTTGGATTCTTTGTTTTCTTTCTTGTTCCATAAACTGATTCCTTTCACAGAAACACAACGTTACATCAATTTTGTCCTGCATCTTGGTTTTTTTAAAATCTCTGTTCCTTTTAACTTATACTTGCTTTCTCTTTTTTCAAATCTTTTCTGAATGTTGATTGGTAAAGTTTTTTTATGAGCTTTAAACATAATTTGCAAATACATTCCTTTTTTCTACAGTTAAAACAACTTTAAGACCTCATGTATGATATACATGATATGATATACAATACAGACCAAATGTTTGGACACACTTCCCCATTTGTTTGAATAAGAAGGAGTGTCCAAACTTTTGGTCTGTACTGTATATGAATATGATATTATGTGTCTAGATTGTATTAACAAACTGATTTTATTTAGTATGTACAAAATATTTTTAAAGGAGACATAATTATTAAGAAAAATACTTTTTCTGTGCTTGAGAGCAGATATTTGGGTGTGTAATGTAACCATCAATTTCAAAATATTGACAAAACACAACCCTGTAACTTAGTTTTGGATCCAAAGGTATGTTATTAAATGAGCTCTTCAGATTTTCAGTAACATCACAGACCCTGACAAGAGCTTCCAGGTGATGTCACCTCATACAGCATGCACAGGTCTTCTGGACTGGATAGCTCAAAGCTTTAATACTGATCTCAGAAGATACAAACAAAACCCCACAAAATGAACAGAGCTGTGAATACATGTTGAAAACATAGCTGTTGTGCTGCATCTCTGTCGTGTTTTGACCAAAGTATGTTAGAGACATTTAATTAAGACCTTAGGAAATCACTTTTGGAATAAAAGGCAGAATATACTGTATCTCTTTTAATATTTTGCAAAGCAGACAGGCTCACAATAAGAGATGCTGCACGTCTCAGAGATGAATATGAAGTCAAAACATCAGGTTTATCCTCACCTGAGCTCCTGTGTTAGATCAAGAAACTGTTCCACTGATGCTGACCTTACACTCCACGACTTTGCAACTGATTTCAAGGTTTTTAGAAGTGACAGGGATATGTTAGTCTTTTAAAAATCTTCTTTTTTTTTTTAGCACACAAAGGTACCAGCAACAATAGGCCATAAGCGTATAAGCCAGTTTTCTCATCATTGTATGAAGCTTTTTTTTTTTTTTTTTTACATATGAAGGGGAAAGGGCGGGGGGTTGTGTCATCCCTGCAAGTCTGAAATGAGAGAAAAACAGGAAAACTTACAACGGGTGCACAAACCTTTGGAATCTGCAAGAGAGAAAACAAACAAACAGAAACGGAACAGGCAGAGACACAAACAGCAACCAGTCCAGGGGCCTCATCTATAAAGCTTGCTTGCGCAGAAAAAGCGCCTGAAAGTTGCGGAAGCCGCCATCTACGCAAAGCCTCGGATCTAAAAGGAAAAAACTATCCGAAAAATCTGCGGATCCCTACGGCAACCCTCACCGTCCCGTAAGAATCTACTTAAGATATGGGGAACTGGCGACGCATGCGGTGAGGTGGTGAAATGCAGCCAGATACATGTTGTCATACCCCCAGTGACTGCGTCCACATGCACTCAACAACCACTTTAAAACGCGAAGATTGGCAATAACACGAATGTGGACTGCATGTAAACATAGTCAATGTCATCACATATCAGACTTACAGATCCATTTACACCCAAGCCGGCACCATCATAGATCCGAGCCGAAGAGGAAAAAAGAAAGTGTTCTGATTAAAATAAGGTTGGACTATATAACAATTGCATTCATAAGGATAAAGTTTTAAACAAAATAAAAATGAAATAAATAGTCTCTTTTCCCCGTGTGTATCTGCCTGTCATGCCGGGTGCTTGCATGTTGTGTTTACTTTTAAGCCTGAATTATGGTTCTGCGTTACACCAACGCAGAGCCTACGCCGTAGGGTACGGTGTAGGGTGCGTGTCGCCGCGTAACCTACGCCGAAGGCTCCGCGTTGGTGTGACGCAGAACCATAAATCAGCCCTGAGCAGCTCTGAGGGGAGGAGGGGGAGCGGGTCCCGTCCCGTCTTCGCATCGCTTTCGCACAGACAGTCTTGAGGATTTGCAATCACAGGCTGAGCCTACCGTTAGTTTTTAAACTGTAAAGTGGGGGGGACAAATACATGATTTTGAAAAGTGGGGGGGGACATGTCCCCCCCTGTCCCCAGTGGTAATTGCGTTGTGGCACTAACGGGCAGCAACGGCGTGCTGCCACTCACTCGCTTTATTTTATTGTATACTATATACTTATTCTAACTTTTACTGTGACCACCAAATAATGTGGTTTTCCTGTCCTCCACATCATCTACAACATCTAGATCTAAGTCTCCGTGAAAGTCAGTGTCACGGTGGCTGGACGACCTTTCATTCATTCTGACGCCAGACAGGCTGCAGGAAGCCACTGCGCATGCTCAGTAGGCTCATTCATATGCATTTATGGTAAAAGTGGGCGTGTAGAGGGCGGGATATGAGGCGGATTCAGCTGCGCAGCCTTCCAGCTGGACTGTGATTTATAAAGCGAACATTGCGTGGAAGTGTGCGTGCACCTGGTTTTATTGATCCGGATTTTTTTTTGCGCCCGGCATTTTCGGGTGTACGTGCACTTTTAGTATGAATCCTACGCAGCCCATTTTAAATGAGGCCCCAGGTCTCTAAATCAGGACTAGGTTACTAGCATTATCGGTCCCAGAAACTGTGTGGTGAGTATGTACTGTAGGTGAGTGAGCAGCAAAGAGTCCCAAACCCAGGCTAGACAACAGACACCCATTTATACAGATACACTAACATACACTTACTGACAAAGACATTGACAACCATTTTCTCACCAATCCCATCTCCCCCTGGAGGCTTGGCAAAGCCCAGCAGCACCCAGGGTTAGGGTTAGGGTTAGCACGGCGAGCCCATACCTGGGTCTGGTTTTTAAAAGTCTTTTTAAACTTTTCTTAACTTCTTGCAGAGTCTTCTAGTGTATGGTCAAGATTAGACTGTATTATTGGTCGGTCTATTTCTTTAAATTTTGCTCGTAGAGGACATATCTTTGAGACAACAATGTAAAAAGCATCATGCTGTGATGGCAACAGGCTTTCTTATAATTCTGAAACAATGACCACTGTCCTGCATATCTGTTGTTGTTTTTGTACGTTATTAGGTGCTTCATTCAAGTTCAGTGGTCTCCTAAGAGTAAATCGGGCCTCTAGCTCCATTTGGAAATAAATTGTGAAAATAACTTCTGTTTTTAAACCAGAACTCTTATATTTAAAGCAGAAGAAGAAGCAAAGCTCCAGTGTGGACGTACAGTCACATGCAGTGATGGATTGATGTAGTTCTCTACTGGCTTTTTAGCACACGCAAAATCAAACTGATCATAGATCAATTCACATTTTACTCTTGGCTGGCACCAATGGTAGCCAACAGTTAGCGGAACAAACTTTTATTTTATTATTTTCACAATATTATAGCCAATTTTGATTTACTGTACTCATTTCTCCTCTCTTGACTTCATCGGTGCCAGAGCCCTTTGAGGATGCCATCCAGTCCCAGTCCCAACCTCCATCCCAGGGACAATTCCAGACCCAGGTGTCAAATCTCCAAAAGGCAGCGTCCATGGACAACTCAAGTCCTCTGCTCGTGCGATCATTGGCCTTCCGCGCACAGGAGGAATTGGAGGGCCAGTCATGGTACCATGGCGAAATGAGCCGCAGAGATGCTGAAAAACTACTGAAAAACGATGGGGACTTTCTAGTTCGTAAGAGCACCACCAATCCAGGGTCTTACGTCCTGACAGGCGTGCACAATGGACTTGCCAAACACCTACTGCTGGTGGATCCTGAGGGCACGGTAAGAACGCTGTGAAAATACAACAAACTCTACAGTTATTACAAACAATGTTACATGGTGAAATCCATGTCATTATTTATTTAGGAAACACTGAGTACATCTTTGCTGGTTACACGCGTATTAGGAGGGAAAGTAACCAGCCATTTCTAATCAAATGTATTTGATTAAGTGATTAAGTGATTCTTTAAAAGTAGACATTTTGACATTTAATGTTCTGATGCATTCAGGCGTGTGTTGAAATAATGTTAAGGTGGATCAGTGAAGTAATTGTTACCGGAAACCAGTCTGAGAGTCAAGAGTCTTTCACTGTAGGAAGTGGATTGTTCACAAATGGGAAGACTGCTGCCAAGCCACTCAGGATGTAAGGCATGGCTTGGTCATCCCAAGAGCAGTCCTTCAAAGGTTCAGAGAAACTAGAAAAAAAAAACCCACGAGGCGTCAGACAACACAGCAAATGTTAACATGGATGTTGCTGTGATTAGAAAATGACTGTACAGGTAGGATTTCTTTGAAAGGGTTGCTCAGCATAACTTATGTTTTGAAAATTGCTATTGAGCAAGCTTTAAAGGGGACACACGTTTTTTCTTGTTTTAACATATATAAAGTGGTCTCCCCTCACCCTGCCAGCACAGGGGAGACAAAATACCATGAATTTATGCAAGGTCTGTGACCCCCGCCTTACAGTATCCCCCGGTGTCACGTGGTTTTTTTTGAGCCGATTAAAATCTGCGCCTATGGTGACGTCACCCTAGGCGCAGAGGTTTGGCCTCCGCTGCTGAAACCACGCCCACAACCAGATCTCTCCGCTGCTGGAGCGGTCCTTCCTTCAGCCAGTCGGACGCGGCGCCGCAGCGGAGCAGATCCGGGTTAAATCATCCAGGTTCCCGGGTGGTTTGGGAGCTGGGTCCTCGGGGGTCTGTCCCAGGTCGGATCAGCTTCACCCTCCGAGATTTTCAGCCAAATCTGTCGGTTTGATCCCCGGTAACCGACGATGCGCGCTGCTCCAGCCTACTTCCTGGTTACCAAAGCGGGGTCCGTCCGACTAAATTATCCAGGTTCCCGGCTGCTTTGGGAGCAGGGATTTCTGGGGTACGTCCCAGGCTGGATCAGCTTCACCCTCCGAGATTTTCAGCGAAATCTGACGGTTTGATCCCCGGTAACAGGCTATGCGCCCCGGAGCCATGCCGGGCGCCCGCCGTGGGGTTGTGGGGCCAGCGCGCAGTGACTAAAGGCTGATTTATGGTTCCGCGTTACACCAACGCAGAGCCTACGGTGTAGGGTACGCGTCGATTTAACGCAGAACCGTAAATCAGGCTTTAAGATCCGTTTACAGCGTGTAACTGAATGAGAGCGTCCGACTATCGAGCTGCGTGACATAGGACGCTCTCTGTCCACACTGAAACTGTTAAACTCTCTCTGTCCACACTGAAACTGTTAAACTCGCGGCCAATTAGAACAGTCCAATACAAAAAAAATAAAGCAATGGATTTTATTTTGTCGCAGAAGCTTCTCGCATGGGACACAGTTTGTGTACGACGCAGCCGGCTGCTCTGGTCGGAGCGAGGCTTAGGCCCCGTTTACACGGGGCAAAAACGGAGGCGTTTTCATGCGTTTTGGCCGTTCTTTTACACGAAAACAGAGGTCAAAGTCACCAAAAACGATCATTTCTGAAAACTCCGGCCAAAGTGGAGATTTTCAAAAACTCCATTTTCACGTTTGCGTCTAAACAGAGAAAACGTAGGAAAACGGAGATTTACGTCACATTATGCGACAGAAACGTCACCAGCAGCGTCATGAGTGCGACCTGTGTTTACAATTTGTTTGGCCACCGTCAATATTTTCTTTTATTTTACCTGTTTTAAATTCTCTCAGACTCTCGTTCCGTCTTGGAAGTAAAGCCTGAATTATGGTCCCGCGTTACACCAACGCAGAGCCTACGGCGTAGGGTACGCGGCGATGCGCGCCGTACGGTGCGCGTCGCCGCGTAACCTACGCCGTAGGCTCTACGTTGGTGTAACGCAGAACCATAAATCAGCCTTAACTGGAAGTTACACGTGTCATTTGTTGATGTTTTTTCCAGGATTCCGATTGGCTGGCATGACGTTAACAGCGTATTCATGCGGGTCCGTGTAAACTATGATATTTTTGAAAACGCAGAGGGGGAAATATCCGATTTTGTAAATACCCGGCTACGTGTAAACGTGGCCTTATTCTCCTCCCCTGCTACACGTCATTCAGGGAGCCAATCAGCACAGAGCCTCATTATCATAGCCTCCCCTCCCCTAAAATGAAGCACAGAAAAAGGGGTTAGAAGCGGTAAAACTAGTGACAGGGCCCACAGGCTGGATTTCTGATTTATGTAGAAAAAACAAGCTTTAGATTGTTTTTAAGACATTCAAGGCCTGTTTAAAATATACATTAAATGCCATAATATGTCCCCTTTAAAGCAGGGGTGTCAAATGTGGCCCGAGAGAGGTTTTCATGTGGCCCGCGAGAAGTTTCCAACGCAAAAAACCGAAATGTTAATTTACTAAAAAGGAAGGCATAAATAATTGCCATGAATTGCAGCATATCCGATAATATATTTCTTCTACAAATCCATCGTTATTCCACAAAGAGAGCAGTTTTTGACTTTTTTTTAGTTTTCTAGAATGCATTTGCCGATTTTATTTCTTTGTATATGGTCGTTTATTTTTATTAACTGACTACTATTATATATTTTCGCAGGAATAATATCACTGCTAAAAAAGATGATAGAAGATATTTATTCAGAGAATTTCAGTTTTGAATACGAGGATAGTGACAAAGTAAAACAGTTAAAAAAGAAGTGCTGACTTTTTCGGTACACTGGTGTAAATATCCGCGCCAATTTTTTAAAATAAATGCAATAAATTGTACTGGAAAAATCTCTAAATCACAGAGAAACACTCTCGGATGTAATAAGAAAGATTTTGCTTTTAATTAAATTTCCTAGGATTAGATAACAATAGTAAAAAAAAAAAAGAATTAGAGAAAAAATGTTCCGCACCGTTTTTGTTATTTTGAGCGTGCGGCCCGCGAGAAATAAATTGGTCAAATCCGGCCCGCCAAGCAAAATGAGTTTGACACCCATGCTTTAAAGCTTCTGCAAAACACGTCCTTTAAACAGAAGAAAGTTGAGATGTTTAGCCGTAACAAACAGTGCCATACAAGTATTTGGTGAAAACGTGATGATGTGGGGTTTTGAGTCGACCATGAGCTCCTCTGTATAACAAAGTATTCCAGTCAAGTGTGAGTCCAACTGTCCGGCAACAGGAGCTCCACTAACAATGGGTCCTGGAACAGGGCAGGGGTCCAAACAGAAAAGGGAAATGAATGTCCTTCGATGGCTCAGTGTGTGGCACGAGCTCAGGAGAGCAGATCATAAATGAATACCCAAAAATATCAATGAACTGAAGTAAAGTTGTTAAGGACGAGAGGCTGAAAAATCTTGCACAGTAAAGTGGCATTTAGAGAAAATCGTTTCACTTTGCTACTTCTAATGAGGTCTGCTTGCTTGCTGCTTGCGTCTGCACTTCGGCTCCGCTTTTGTTCGCTAATAATGACACAATGTGTCATGGGTTGTTCTGATCTTATATTTACTTACATTTAAGTCCAAGAACCCAATACTTTTCTTATGCCCTGATGCATAAAGGGTTGGATTTGCTTCATTTTTCATAGCTGTAGATAAAAGGCAGGCGTCGCTGAGTTGGGATCAGGGGTGGAAAGTAACAAATTACATTTACTCACGTTACTGTAATTGAGTACTTTTTATGAGTAATTTGTAATTTTCTTAGTAGTTTTTGAAATATGTAATTTTTACTTTTACTCGAGTACATTTTGACCCAAGTATTTTACTTCGCTACATTTGAACCCCCTCACGTTACTGAGTACAAAATTTATGGTGAAAAAATTAAATAAAAAAAAAACCAGCCACAAAAACCACAAAAACCCTTGGCCAAACTTGGAAGATTTATTCACGTTCAAATGCACAAAAGGCAGTGTAAAATGTGCCTGCCCGGCAGAACGGAGCTTTCAGCATTCAAGACTTCAACATCTAAAAAAATGTACTCGAACAAGTGTGGATGTGTACTTTAATATGCCTCGAAGTTAATTAAAACAACTTGTGCTGGATTGGATTCGTGACTCATCCTTTTTTTGCATTAAATAACTGAAAGTAACTTTTACTCAAATTACATTTTAAATGAAGTACTTTTGTACTTTTACTCGAGTAAATTTTTAGATGAGTACTTTTACTTTTACTGTGAGTAGGATTTAAGCAAAGTAAAGATACTTTTACTCAATTACAATTTTTCAGTACTTTTTCCACCTCTGGTTGGGATGTACTAGTACAAAGATTCAACCTTTAATCAGACAAAAACAGACTTTTAAAATGTATGTTTATATCTTTCTGTTCAAAGGTACGGACAAAAGATCATATATTTGACAGCATTAGCCATCTTATTGGCCATCACCGTGACAACAATCTGCCAATCGTGTCAGCGGGGAGTGAACTGTGTCTCCTCCAGCCCGTGGAAAGGAAACAATAACGCTTCCAGAACCCGGTGGGAAACGGGAAGCTTTGGGCCGTCTCCCATCCCGGAGCTGGAAGATGAAATGCCAGGAGATACCCAGAAGTTCGAAGTGCTCGACGCCGACCCGCTTTAGTGGAATCACTGGATGACGCAAGATTTGTTTGACGTTGAAAAAAGAATTTGTACAACTGTTATTTTGTTGTGATGACTGAAATGCTATATTTTTGAGAAGAAATAGGTGCATTTGGACATAATCTTGATTTGGTGTTTTAAAAGATAAAAAAAACAGTTGTAGTTTAGATGAAAAGCAAATTAAACCTCAAAGAGGCGATAACGAGAATATTTTAGAATAAAAATCTAAAATTTTAGTTTTGTCTGTCAAGCACAACCGTATTTGTACTGGAACTGTTGGTAAAAAAAAGAGGTTTGGAAAACAGGAAGGCGGTTTTTAATAAATTACATTTTGAAAAATGTCCTTTAAACTAATCATTAGTGTGACGGTTTACTCTGCCGCCGCACGAAACCTGCTTTTATTGGAGATTAGAGCCGAACATGTTTTGCTTTGCAGTTGTCACCGTGGCAGGTTATAGACACCCTTCATAGTTTGTCAATGGCTTTAAAGATCAACTTTTTTCTCAAGTACTTTCTTGTGTCACTGCAGTCGCATGACTTAAAAATCAACTGTTCTTGTGGCCATATTCGTAGACTTTGAAACCCCTTCATTTGAAAGAGGTGCTTGTGTATGCCGACACTGTAAAATATTTGCTTTTCAACTAGTGATTATTTCTGAATTGGTTTCCTCTGAATTCTTTTAGGTGTGTAGTTGGTGATTAGTTTTGGTGCTTGAGTCATTCGGTGGATATTCTCACATCCTTGTTCATTTTCAGCTTTTTAGTGAACTTTAAATAAAAGGTTTGATATTTTTTTCAAACCATCACAAACGAATAGCACAATCAGAAAGTTAGATCATCTGTGTACCGAGATGAATTACAGATGTGTTGAGATGTTATTAGACAGATGTTGCATTTACACTGTGTGCACTCGATTACAGATTTTAGAGACATCTTAGTTCTGTTGATATCTTATGGCATGTCTACATGTCATCTTAGCACTACTTTTATTTTATTTTTTACTAGCTCCCGTCAGTTACAATAACTTATTTTTACATGACAAACCAATTTTCGGCCACCCTACAAGTTAGATTAATTCTCATTTTGCAGTCATCTGCACACATTTATCACATCACGCTGACTGTTTTTGTTAGAGAAAGAAGTTTTGACAATAAGGCTGAGACAAACAATCCTCAGCAGTTCTGGACACAACCATTTAAAAAAAAAAAAAAATGCTTTCATCCTTACTGATAGTGTGACTAATGATGGATACCAAATGAATGAGGCGTTGTTTATGATATGCACTGGACCACTTCAGTTGAACCAAAATCAGCATGTGCTTGATGAGTTAGACAAGACAGATGCAATGTAAAATGACGTGCCTGTGTTTTGCTGCAAGAGGGAGCGTTACAAGCATCTCACTACAACACGTTTGGCCAAAAAGGAGTATCAGAGACATTATTAAACACCTGCCAATCTTATTCTTCTGCAGTGTTTATGATTAGAATTTCATCAGATCTGATATCCTGCTAGAGGGAATGATGCTCCAAATGTCTTTTATTTATTTATATGTATATATATATATTAGGGATGGGCGGTATGGACTAAAACATTTATCACGATAATTTCTGGCATTTATCCCGATAACGATAAAAATGACGATTAAAAAAAACAATTCAACTCCACCTTTTTAACTTTTTACTAAATGCTACAAAGCGTCATCAATGGGAATCTTTCTTTCTTTCTTTCTTTCTTTCTTTCTTTCTTTCTTTCTTTCTGGCTCATTTCTTTCTTTTATTCTTTCTTTCTGGCTCCTTTCTTTCTTTCTTTCTTTCTGGCTCATTTCTTTCTTTCTTTCTTTCTTTCTTTCTTTCTTTCTTTCTTTTATTCTTTCTTTCTGGCTCATTACTTTCTTTCTGTCTTTGTTTCAGGCTCATATCTTCCTTCCTTCCTTCCTTAAATCAGTCTTTACACAAAAACATCATCAACAGGAATTTATCGTTTCTACCGCGAGATGACAAATTCTTACCGTGGGGAATTTTTTTGACGGTTTATCGTGAACGGTAAAATATCGCCCAAATATCGCCCATTCCTAATATATATATATATATATATATATATATATATATATATATATATATGTATAAAGCTCTTCGCTAAAAAGAAAGTCCCGTTGGGTCTTTATTTGTTGTAGGACCACTTTATCGGGTGTATACAGCAGAAACGACTCCACACTTGAACCTCTCCAGTAACATGATGATTAGCTTTGTGACGCAAAGAAATGACACAACAGGACACTAATAACATGGCGTCTTTTCAGATTTCCTTTTAAAGAAAATGTGCCTTTTATTTGTACAAATAGTGTTATTTTTTTCCTCTTCTTTATTTCCCCCTTCAAAGTGCAATAGCTGATCTTCAATGGGGCATGCCTGTTAACTACGACGGTTGTGTTTCGCCCTGCTGCGTGTTGCTGCTTGAGACTACTGTTTTCTCTATATACGTCTCTCTCCCTCCTCCCCTCTCTATTATTAGCTATGTATTATAAATGTATCATTTCAAAATTATAAATATGAACCTTTGTCAGACGGAATCACACAGAAGCTCACTATTTTGGGACAGGTAAACTGAAAAAAAAAAAAAAGGAAATAAAAATTTCAAAATGATGTTTACAGATTAAATCTTTTGGTTCTATGGGTTTATCATTATTCTGTATGACTGTGGGCAATAAAATTGTGAATATGTAGAGTTTCTGTTTTTGTCTTTGCCGTCCATAACTGGTCCGAGTTTGTGTTTATACAGCCTTGTTACGATTACTTTTAAAATTTAACGTATTCGATTGTGTCATATAAGTTAAAGTCCCAGGTTAATATCCTAACAGGGGCCTTTGCTTGTGTCTTATCTCCAGGTTTGCTGGCTTCTTCATGTCTGTAAGGTTAACTTCTGCCAAGAGAGAGCTGGGTTTGCATCCAGCAGCTCCCCGGGAGCCTGAATGAGAATAAGATAAACGCAGATAACACTTGAAGAAAAACACTGGAAGGCTGCAAGGCTGCAAACCACAAGCCTGCGTCTAGGTCAGGGGTGTCAAACTAATTTTGCTTGGCGGGCCGGATTTGACCAATTTTTTTCTCGCGGGCCGCACGCTCAAAATAACAAAAACAGTGCAAAATTTTTTTTTCTAATTCTTTTTTTTTACTATTGTTATCTAATCCAATATCAGTTTATTTAATTTTAAAGGAAATATGCACTTTGTTTACACTCTAATTATGTAAAATATATTTCTTCAGGATCTTTTCTTGAAATTTCTTGTTTTTTTTCAAATTATGTAAGATACTTTTAATATCATTTTACAAAGATAAACAGAAACAAGTATTTTTTATATTTCGCTTTTTTATAGGAAATTTAATTAAAAGCAAAATATTTCTTATTTCATCCGAGAGTGTTTCTTTGTGATTTAGAGATTTTTCCAGTACAATTAAGTGTATTTATTTTTAAAAATTGGCACGGATATTTACGCCAGTGTGCCGAAAAAGTCAGCACTTCTTTTAACTGTTTTACTTTGTCACTATCCTCGTATTCAAAACTGAAATTCTCTGAATAAATATTTTCTATCATCTTTTTTAGCAGTGATATTTTTCCTGTGAAAATATATAATAGTAGTCAGTAAATAAAAATAAACGACCGTCTACAAAGAAATAAAATCGGCAAATGCATTCTAGAAAACTAAAAAAATGACGAAAACTGCTCTATTTGTGGAATAACGATGGATTTGTAGAAGAAATATATTATCGGATATGCTGCGATTCATGGCAATTATTTATGCTTTATGCTCGGGCCGCACATTTGACACCCCTGGTCTAGGTAGTCAATTGAGCACACACCTGAAAGCTTTATTCAGTCTCTAAGGTACATTCATCAATCCATCTTAAATATGAAATTCATTCTCAAGTCATTTCATGCTAACAGTACCAGACAATCGAATAACTGCGAAAACCTACAATTTGTTTAAAAATTCAAGAAAAAAACAAAAATCAAGATGACTTCATGTGGGATTATGACTGCAAGAGGCTGGGCAGTATTCACATTTAGCATTTGGGTATTTTTACAGTACCTTGTTTACAGTTTCTGTAGTTGCGTGCCCATTAGGCTGACATATTTAGACCAGTTTCAGGCCTTGATTGAAGCGTCGCCTACAATAAGGGCCCGTATGATGAACGTGCCTATATTATTATTACCTTGGCATTTTATTTTCCTTTCCATTGTCAGACATTGTGACATATGCTTTACCCTCTCTGTATACAGTACGTGTGAATTGACCGCTCATGAGTCAGCTCTGCAAGCTGGGTGATTATCCCTTGATCTGATTTTTCACATATTTCTCTTAAAGGGGACCTATTATGAAAAACACGTTTTTTCTTGCTTTAACATTTATAAAGTGGTCTCCCCTCAGCCTGCTAAACTCAGAGAAGGAGGAAAGCAACTAAATTCTGCAGTGTCTGTACAGCCGCCCGGATGAGCCGTCCAGTGTGATGTGGATCTACGAGCCGTTCAGATTCTGCTCCCGTCGTTACGTAACGGCGGGAGCGATGCGTGAAACCACGCCCACAACTAACTCCGCCGGCCGGAGCTTCCGCCATTTTTTCGTAGCGGTGTATCGCGTCATTCAGACAGCCAATCAGCACAGAGCCTCATTATCATAGCCCCGCCCACTCAGAATCCCGCATAGATAATGAGGTTATAGACTGGGAAGATAAAGACATGGTTTAGAGGCTGAATTTCTAATTTATTTAGAAAAAACAATCAAAAGCTTGTTTTTAAGACATTCAAAGCCTGTTTAAAATAGGTAATAGATGCCATAATAGGTCCCCTTTAAATGTTGAGTGTGGTAGTTCAAGGCAAATTTTTCTTTCCAGGATACATTTAAGAAATAAAGTTTACCAGATATGTACAACAATGAGCACTGGAGAGACTGTGATAACTGGCTGGCATGTGACGACTGGCCGGGCAAAGACCAGCCAGACCTGACCGAATCGGGGCCCTAAGCGAAATGTTATTTGGAGGCCTCCCGCCCCACAGCTCTCCCCATCCCAAACAAACGTAAGGTACGTATAGATACCCCACACAAAGGGCCTAAGAAGCCCATCCCCTCCCCGAACCCCGGGGCCTCAGACCAAACTGTTGTGCTAATGCTAGCATACAGGTCGCTGGTTAAAGTCACTTAAACCAGCTATTAAACAAATACGCTTGAGGCCTGAGGTCTTCAGAGACACTCCAAGACTGCTTCCCCACCACCGATTGGAGCATATTTGTTTGTTTGTACTGTTTATTCCGAATATGCCAATTACCAGGAAGCAAAATAATAAAGCACAGAAAAACCGAAAATAAATGACATATTTGAAAAGGAGTGAGAAGAAGCATAGCTTATTAGCTCTCATCCCTTTGTCTAAAATAAAAAATATATCTATATATGTATATAAATACATATATATATATATATATATATATATATAGCCGTCTTTGCCATGATTTCGGTGAGGGGGAAAGAATCCATTCACGGATTATTAAGGGATTGTTGCTACAATATATGGTCAATTGGAGGCGTTTCTGAATGCAAATGACCCTAACCGTGCACGAGCACGGCAGTTAAGAACAGGTGGGATTTATCATCACTGATCACTTACTAGTGTGCGTACGACCGCTGTCCGCACGTTTGATAATTACGGATTTGATACGACAGAATTTAGAACCTTTTCTACGCACGGTTGATAAATGAGGCCCCAGGAGAGTGCACCCCCACCATACTCCTCTAACCATCCACGGCGCTGCAGTGGAGAGGGTGAGAAGCACCAAGTTCCTGGGTGTGCACATCTCTGAAGCAGGCCCGGTTCTATGAGGGTGCATAAGCATTGCACCCTCAGTTTATGTGCTTGCATGCTCAGTCGAAAAGATGAAAAGAAAACTGACAAATTTGTACGCGTTAAGACTGATTTATGGTTCCACGTTAAATCGACGGTGTAGCGTACACGGCGACGCGGCCGTACGGTCGCGTCCCCGCGTATCCTACGCCGTAAGCTCTGCGTTGGTTCAACGCGGAACCATAAACCAGCCAGTGTCCGTCACTCATCTGCAAGACGCTGCTCTGCTGCTCCGTTAACACAAAGTAACGATGGATATTCGGAAGTGGTTCAAGCACAACCACGCAAGCAAGTTTATATTCATGGTTATATTTATTTTTGTTACTTATTTTTCTATGTTTTATTTTCTGTTGCTAGATTGTCTGATGGGTGAGGTAGCCCAGACTAAATGTAGCATTTTCTTTGTTCTGCAGCGATATTGCTGCAAAAATGCACTTGAAAGACACTTTAAATATTATTGTTTGACTGGTATCATTCCACTTGAAATGACTGTCATGTTTAGTGAGGGTTTTGAGCTGTATAGATAAAATTAGTTAGAATTTCTATGTTTTATTTCCAGGGTAAGAAACATCTGTTGCTAGATTGTCTGATGGGTGAGGTAGCCCAGACTAAATGTAGCATTTTCTTTGTTCTGCAGCGATATTGCTGCAATAAAGCATTTGAAATACACTTTAAATATTCTTGTTTTGCTAGTATCAATCCGCTTGAAATTATGGGAAAATGCATAATTTAGTGTTGAATAATGTGCCAGGCATGTGCACCCCCTCTGATCTGAGATGCAGCCTAGTCATCATTTTATAGAACCAGCCCTGCTCTGAAGACCTGGAGCCACAACACCACTGAGAAGATCACTGGTGTCTCTCTCCGCCCCTTTCTGGACATTTGTGCCGTTTTTCCACCAGTACCTACTCAGCCCGGCTCGGCTCTCCTCCACTCGGTTTGGCGCCTTTCCACTAGGGGTCTAACGTGCCGAGTAGATACTTTTTCTGTAACTACTCTGCCGAGGTTCTAAGCGGCTGAGTCGGCTGTATCTGACGTCATCACACTACAGGCCACCGATTGGTCGGGCGGTTGGCAGATCAGATGTCCGAGTCAGGATCTGATATCATTTTATTTTTTTATTTTTTTAGAAACTTTATTGAAAGGTCAGACGTTGCAATTAGTGAAAACACATTCAGGTGTTCCCAAGGCAGGTAGTAATGTACATGTCCAATTACAACAGTAATAATAAACAACAGATAAACAAATGTAGTATATATAATGGCATGACGTTATTAATAGAAAAGACTACAACAGCTGAGTGAATTGAGCATGACGAATAATACAGCATTAGAAATCCAGAAAGATTAACAAGGGAACATAAAACTGACCCTAATGTGACATATTTTAAAATGCTTTAACATAAAGTGCAACAGACTGAATAAAATAAATAACAAACAGACATAATGAAAAAAAGGAACTTATATAAATAAGTAATTAAATTAGTAAAGTAATAAAACTAGTAAGGAAAAAAAAAGCAGCTTTTATAAGGGGGAATTCAGACTGATTTTATTTAATTCATTAGGGAAAATTCTTTAAGAGATCATATAGGATCTGATATTTCAAGAGCTAGTCGCGGTGCAGGGTTGGAAGGAGGAGATTAAAGGACAAAAAACATAAGGAAGTTTATTTTTTGGATATAAATGTATATATTTGTTTTATAATTTGTATATACTTTGTCTTTTGGTATGAATAAATATGGCTTGTTACTCTTTCAACTTTAAAGCTTTGTATCATTCCTTGTTAAATTATACATATATAGTTTGAGTATCCACTTGAAATGATTGTTAATTATATGACTGGAACAGATAAGAAAAAAACATCAGGGAATACCTTTAATTCTAAATAAATAACAGAAAGAACTGGAGTAAGTGGCTAAAACATAAAGGATATTTAGGAAGGCGACAAAACCAGATGACCAGAAAGACTCAGTGGCAGAGGTGTCTTCAGTATTCACATTCATTACTCAGGTAGAAGGCCATTGAAAATGAATGTATCTTAGTATAATGCAAATATATTAAAGAAGCATATATGTGTACTATTGAGCATTAACATGTGTTTCAGAGAGCAGGAGATATGATGACTAGTTGCCTATAAGTATTGTAATGGTGCAAAAAGTCAAACTTCAGAGGCATGTTATCATTTATCCTAACCTTTACTGGAATGTACATCCAAGTTTAGTTGCAGGAATCTGAGGGAACGGATGTAAGAACAAAACTGGACAAGAACATCTGAAACAACCACAACCAAATTCACTCTATCCGGATGGAGCAATTTAACTGGATAGTTTTTTTTTAAAGGCCAAAATGAAATAGAGTAACGAGGCTGTTTTTAAAATGTAAGGAGTAAAAAGTACAGATAATTGCGTGAAAATGTAAGGAGTAAAAGTAAAAAGTCGTCTGAAAAATAATTACTCCAGTGAAGTATAGATAACCAAAATTTCTACTTAAGTAAGGTAATGAAGTATTTGTACTTTGTTACTTGACACCTCTGCTCAGTGGGAGGTGGAGCTGGTTTATTTTGGGGCCTTTTTCCGTATTCAGAGAGGACACATTTTGGCAGGTACGTCGTCTAGTTGTTCTCCTGGTCCATCTGAAAGAGATGCACATTTATTCAGGTCTTCCATGTGTAATTTGGTTCCCCTCCTCTGTCCGTTGGTTATTGCAGTGTGCCAGTTCGTCCAGCAGATGGCGACAATACGCCGGATCGGCCGCCGGCACCACCGCTCTTTCTAGAAACCATCCTGCAGACAATTGGTCCTTTTCTTTGAATGTATATTTTCCCAGATTCTTTGGAAAAAAATTTAAGCTTACATCACATCATATTCCAACACACCGATACATTTGAATGCCAAAGATATATTGTTATTGCTCTTGACAGGGGCGCCTCCAAAAATGTTTCATAGGGGGCCAGATGGGGCCATTTAAATTCTTGGGGTGGACACCAAAACTAAAAGCCATCATTACAGGATTTTATTATATTGTTGTAGTATACAGGCTCAGAAATACTTAAAGAAATGTGGCACACTTGACAAAAAAATGGACGTCCAGGCGTGCATGGGTTTTTATCAAGAACTCTTTACTCTTTCTTTGTCTGAAAATACAAGAACACAAGCACATCAGCACCTTAACTGCTCACTGCAGGCTGTCCGTTGGCTGAATCACATATACATTTGATCATAAACATAACCATATATATATACAGAGCCGCCTGGGAGATTTGCGAGGCCCTGTGTGAAATGATTGCGGGGGGCCCTGGCGCGTGAGCGTAGCCCGTGCGCGCAAATTTTGTTGGGTTTTTCGGGTCGGATCGGGTGTCTATATGCGCAATTTTAACTCTCCAATTAGCAAAATACTGGATACCTTCCCCTGCCTCATCATCATTTGACTTGCCTCGACGCGGGGCCCCACGGCTGCTTGAGACCCGGTCGGATCGGTGATTTTTGTAACAAATTTATCAAACGTGCCTTTCAGAGAGGCATTAAACTCTTCCATTTTCTTTAGTTTTTTTTCTTTTTTCATCCCCTGATGGAAATTTCCTGAATCTGTCTCGTTGTTCCAACTCCACCGTCTGGATCAGAGCAGCTTGTGTCTGCGCTTGGTCTGACGCAGTTGTATTGAACAACAGACACGCGCATCATTGCACATATATTTATTGATATGCACAGCCTAGTACACATTTAGGTCTGTAATGGAACGTGACTGTTGATATTTATAAGGGAAAAAACAAAACAAAAAACGAAAAAAAAAAAAAAATTGAAGAAAAAAAAAAAACGGCCCATAGCGCGAGGCCCCTTGGGGCGCGAGGCCCCGTGCGGTCGCAAGGTTCGCACACCCCTTGTGGCGGCCCTGTATATATATATATATATATATATATATATATATATATATATATATATATATATATATATATATATATATATATATATACATCTTATCATAAACTATATAATCATTATTATCTATACCATTTTATATACGTACATTATCCTGAATCTCCACACAATCACTACCTCGTGTCTCTTCCCTGTATTTGGCAAAAATCTTTTCTTTGTATTTGCTTTTGAACCTGTAGATGGTCCACAATATCCACAATATCTGGAGCACAACTTTAACCCTTGCCAGGCTCTAGGGCTCAGGACAAAATGACCCAAGCCAGAGCAATGGCCCTCAGCTCCTCGAGGCCTCCCCTAACCCTTAGCGCCTTGCAAGGACTGAGTCACATTGCCACTAAGTTTTAACACTTTAAAAACGTTCCTCCCGTAACTGTAAAAGGGCTGTGGATTACTCACTTTGGTGAGTACAACGTTTTCATTTTTCACTGTAAAATGTAGGCTAAAAAGATATCCCTCTCCTGAATCCTTTCTTGAGTTGTCACAAATGAGGACATGGATAGAAATCAGATTATTTGCACTGGACAGGGTTTCCTCCTGTCAATTTGTTTAACAAAAGCATGTATAAATTGGTCATAAACAGCCATACACAAAGCTCATACCAATATTCTGAGCATCTCAGCTTTCTATTTTCTTTCATTTTAAATATTTTTATTTATGAAATCATCTAGTCTGTAGATTTGGTAGAAACATTTCTTATAAAAATGCTAATACATGCCTTTGGCCTGCGTTGACATCTATTGCGTGTTTTACATGTGGGTGAATAGAGCACTAATGAGACTCACTGGTCCGTGGCTGAACTGTACTTTGTATTAGTTTCAGATTTAAGTTTGTTACCCGTCTGATGCTTTCTTCCTTCACAGTTTATTCACTTGGAGAACCCCTTAAAAAACCCATAAATACTGTATTTTCTGGACTATAAGCCGCACCTGCATATAAGCCGCACCCGCTCTATTTAAAAATATATATATATATATTTATGTTATTATTTATGATATTTATGTTGTTAGATTAGATATTTACTACATGTACAGAAGGATTTTGAACTGTAAATGATGTACATGTTTGTACCTAAATAGATCCTTTCCTAACAGTGTCTTTTAACACAGCAGCAACTTTGCTGATTAAAACGGGACAGAACCAAGAGAAAATAACCGGTATTTATTTATCTATTTATCTGTTTGAAATCTGCTTCTACCTACTTCTATCTGCTAAAGAAGAAGTAGCGTATTCTTCTTTGCATTTATTTTGTCTTAGTTTTGATTCTAATTCCGGTTAGAGCGCCCGAGCGGTGGAAGAAAGATCCACAGAATAGCCGCACCTTTGTATAAGCCGCACGGTTCAAAACCTATGAAAAAAGTAGCGGCTTATAGTCCAGAAAATACGGTATGTCTGTCTACATGCACACGGGATCATTGTGCATGAGCGAGTTGAACGTCTTCAACCGCTGAGTGTAAATATCACTTTTTCTGTGTCTGTATATCTGGAAAGATGAATAAAATGTTAACATCTTTTATAACATTTTTCATCCCAGACTTGATGTACAAGCTATTGTGAAGTGGATTTACATTATTTTTTACAAAAGGAAATGTATGAATGGTAAATGGTAGGAAGATGATTCTTTGGTGGTGGTTAGAGTCTTAGATATGTCAAAAATTAGCAAGAAAACTGATTTGATCACGTTAGTATCTTTATGTTGTACCAGATATTCCCTCTGGACGCCTTAGTTGCTGGCAAAAACTGCAAAACATGCCCAGGTCTTTCACTTTCTCTGCTCATTAATACAACTGACATCAATTAGGGCATAATTATCATTGTGTGTATGTTTCTTTCTGTCTTTTTGGTAATGAACCCTGAATAATGCAAATAAACTGAAACTGAAGGGGTTACATTTCTGAAAATGATTAAATGTTGATTTAAATGCTGAAGTTATTGAAGGGGTTTATGAAGTAAAAAGGGTGCTAAAATATGAATCTACTATGATGTCTGAAGGGGATTAAATGTGAGAAAGTCAAAAGGATTAAGTGCAAATTAAGGGTTGTGTGTCATGTTGGTATTTGAGTCCCACTATTGATCACACATATATATATATATATATATATATATATATATATATATATATATATATATATATATATATGTATATATATGCTACTATGTGGTTCTGCGCACGCGCACAGTCGATTTTCAAAGTTTGATTGCCATGCCCATCATTTCTTACACCTTGTAAAATTGATAATATGGGATGTTGAGTATTTGATCCTTCAAAATACACGACCCATGACATGAATTGCATTACACTTTGTGAACATTATACGATAAAGACGAAAAAAAAAAAAACAATTCTACGGCTTTATTTGATATTCATTCAGTCATTGGCCTTTATTTAGCCAGGCAGGTCATTAATAACACATTCTTATTTACAATGACGGCCTGGTAAGAAACAAGGACCACTTGGGGGAAAGGAAGTGGTTTAGGGAATAAAACCAGTACTGGAGTTGAGGGGGGATGAGGGGGGATATATAAAAATAAAAACGGTCCAAATCATCCCCCCTGTAAAACTGCCATCCCCCCTTTCCATCCCTTATGTCATTTCATCAATGAATGTGGTTTTACTGCTATTTCAACATTTAGAGTCATCACCAGAAAAATAACACCAGAAAAATAACTTATTTGACCATTTTCACCGGTTTCAAGTACATTTTCACTTGAAATAAGTAGAAAAATCTGCCAGTGGGACAAGATTTATCTTCTTATTATAAGCAAAAAAATCTTGTTCCACTGGCAGATTTTTGTACTTATTTCAAGTGAAAATCTACTTGAAACAGGTGAAAATTGTTGTTTTTTCCAGTGATGAGTCTTGTTTTAAGTGTAATGAGATTTTTTTTTACTAAAATAAGACATTTTAACTAGAAATAAGACAAATATTCTTGTTACGATTTTGAGTTTTTGCAGTGATCCATGTTACTTATCCTGTGAAGGACAGAGTCATATTGATAAGTTCAGAAAAGTGTTTTTTATTGTTGTGTTTTGATGTATTTGATGTAAGCCCAGTGGATATTTAAAGCTTACAGAAGGCTGCATTTAACTGCTGCTATGTCATTCCTGCAGTATTTCTGCAGGTGTTTTGGTCACTGCTATTATTTGTAATATATTATATTATTTGTAATCAGCACAAATTATCTGTCCCCATATGATAAAATCCACCATCCCCCCTGATTATTTTTTACAACTCGAGTACTGAGTAAAACACAGTAAAATTGAAGCTCTGCAAAGGTAGAAAACCATTAGGTAGCATTTTTTGGCAAAGCAGCAGAAATTAGCAGAACACCGGCTGTCAACCATGTTAGAAATAGATTTATTGCTTCATATTTACTCTCCTGGCGAGTTACAACCCGCCCCCCCTGTCTAGATTCTAGAAACTTCTGCATGTGCGTCACCCGATGTGGGTTTTGACGTCGTGCCGTGACGTCACGTACAGAGTCTATATATGGACGTGAACGCTTCGAGCGCCAGTTGGAGCGGAGCAGGTGAAGCGAGCGGACCAGGGAAAAGACCAGGGAAAAGACCAGGGAAAACCGGAGAAAGAGTCACCAAAACCCTCGGAAACATCGACCTGCAACTGAACTTCTATCTTCTGAACTTCTATCTTCTGAACTTCTATGGACCTGTGAGTATATTTGACTTCAGAGGTTTTTGACGAGAGCAATAGGGTTGCCACCTTTCAGAAATAGAATTTCAGCTGCGCAGGAGCCAAGAAAAAACTTCTAAACTGCATAAAAATGTGTTTATTTTATATGAAAAAGCAATAATTTAACTAGAACACGGTGTAAAAGTTAACTTATATCAATAATTCAACTAGAATATGGTGTAAAAGTTAATGTATTTCAATAATTCAACTAGAATTCCAATTCTATTCTATTCTAGAATGCGGCGTAAAAGTGAACTTATTTCAATAATTCAACTAGAATATCGTGTAAAAGTTAATTTATTTCAATAATTCAACTAGAATATGGTGTAAAAGTTAATTTATTTCAATAATTCAACTAGAATATGGTGTAAAAGTTAATTTATTTCAATAATTCAACTAGAATATGGTGTAAAAGTTAATGTATTTCAATAATTCAACTAGAATTCTAATTCTATTCTATTCTAGAATGTGGCGTAAAAGTTAACTTATTTCAATAATTCAACTAGAATATGGTGTAAAAGTTAACTTTTTTCAATAATTCAACTAGAATATGGTGTAAAAGTTAATTTATTTCAATAATTCAACTAGAATATGGTGTAAAAGTTAATTTATTTCAATAATTCAACTAGAATATGGTGTAAAAGTTAATTTATTTCAACTAGAATATGGTGTAAAAGTAAATTTATTTCAATAATTCAACTAATTCAACTCGACTTTTTTCTGGAAATTGTACTTAAACATTAATCTCGACAGAAAGTCAAAATGTCGAGAAAAAAGTCGAAATGTCGAGATTAATGTTGAAGTACAATTTCCGGAAAAAAGTCAAAATGTCGAGAAAAAAGTCAAAATGTAGAGAAAAAAGTTAAGATGTCGAGATTAACCCATCACTAGTTAGACTAGTAGCAGTGGGCTGCCTTTATTCTGGTGAATATGGTGTAAAAGTTAATTTATTTCAATAATTCAACTAGAATAGTGTGTAAAAGTTAATTTATTTCAATAATTCAACTAGAATATGGTGTAAAAGTTAATTTATTTCAAAATTTCAACTAGAATATGGTGTAAAAGTTAACTTATTTCAATAATTCAACTAGAATATGGTGTAAAGGTTCATTTATTTCAATAATTCAACTAGAATATGGTGTAAAAGTTAATTTATTTCAATAATTCAAATAGAATATGGTGTAAAACTTAACTTATTTCAATAATTCAAATAGAATACGGTGTAAAAGTTAACTTATTTCAATAATTCAACTAATTCAACTCGACTTTTTTCTGGAAATTGTACTTAAACATTAATCTCAACAGAAAGTCAAAATGTCGGGAAAAAAGTCGAAATGTTGAGATTCGTGTTGAAGTACAATTTCCGGAAAAAAGTCAAAATGTCAAGAAAAAAGTCAAAATGTCGAGAAAAAAGTTAAGATGTCGAGATTAACCCATCACTAGTTAGACTAGTAGCAGTGGGCTGCCTTTATTCTGGTGAATATGGTGTAAAAGTTAATTTATTTCAATAATTCAACTAGAATAGTGTGTAAAAGTTAATTTATTTCAATAATTCAACTAGAATATGTTGTAAAAATGAACTTATTTCAATAATTCAACTAGAATATGATGTAAAAATGAACTTATCTCAATAATTCAACTAGAAAATGGGTTAAAGTTAATTTATTTCAATAGTTCAACTAGAATATGGTGTAAAAGTTAATTTATTTCAATAATTCAACTAGAATATGGTGTAAAAGTTAACTTATTTCAATAATTCAACTAGAATATGTTGTAAAAGTTAATTTATTTCAATAATTCAAATAGAATATGGTGTAAAAGTTAACTTATTTCAATAATTCAAATAGAATATTTGTGTAAAAGTTAATTTATTTCAACTAGAATATGGTGTAAAAGTTAACTTATTTCAATAATTCAACTAGAATATGGTGTAAAAGTTAATTTATTTCAACTAGAATATGGTGTAAAAGTTAATTTATTTCAATAATTCAACTAGAATATGGTGTAAAAGTTAATTTATTTCAATAATTCAACTAGAATATGGTGTAAAAGTTAACTTATTTCAATAATTCAACTAGAATATGGTGTAAAAGTTCATTTATTTCAATAATTCAACTAGAATATGGTGTAAAAGTTCATTTATTTCAATAATTCAACTAATTCAACTCGACTTTTTTCTGGAAATTGTACTTAAACATTAATCTCGACAGAAAGTCAAAATGTCGAGAAAAAAGTCGAAATGTCGAGATTAACATTGAAGTACAATTTCACTGTCACTGAAACACAAATGTAACTGTAACTTATTACCGTCTCACTCTAACTGAAACACAAACAAATGTAACTGTAACTTATTACCGTCTCACTCTAACTGAAACACAAACAAATGTAACTGTAACTTATTACCGTCTCACTGTAACTGAAACACAAATGTAACTGTAACTTATTACCGTCTCACTGTCACTGAAACACAAACAAATGTAACTGTAACTTATTACCGTCTCATTGTCACTGAAACACAAATAAATGTAACTGTAACTTATTACCGTCTCACTGTCACTGAAACACAAATGTAACTGTAACTTATTACTGTCCCACTGTCACTGAAACACAAACAAATGTAACTGTAACTTATTACCGTCTCATTGTCACTGAAACACAAATAAATGTAACTGTAACTTATTACCGTCTCACTGTCACTGAAACACAAATGTAACTGTAACTTATTACCGTCTCATTGTCACTGAAACACAAATAAATGTAACTGTAACTTAATAAACACAAACAAAGGTAACTGTAACTTATGTCGAGAAAAAAGTCGAAATGTGGCGAAAAAAGTCAAAATGTCGAGTTTAATGTTGTTTTGTATTGAGGGGAGGATTTTTTATAAGCCCTTCGGGCTTCTTTTCCTCTCCTGCACAAATTACTTGTCCTTGTATGATAAAAAAAATTATTGTGTTATCACTGTGCAAATAAATAAATAAATAAAAAATAAATAATGTTGAAATACAATTTCCAGAAAAAAGTCGAAATGCCGAGATAAATGTTGAAATGTCGAGATCAATGTTGAAGTACAATTTCCAGAAAAAAGTCGAAATGTCGAGAAAAAAGTTAAAATGTCGAGAAAAAAAAAGTCGAAATGTCGAGAAAAAAGTTGAAATGTCGAGATTAATGTTGAAGTACAATTTCCAGAAAAAAGTCGAAATGTCGAGAAAAAAGTTCAAATGTCGAAATGTCGAGAAAAAAGTTGAAATGTCGAGATTAATGTTGAAGTACAATTTCCAAAAAAAAAGTCGAAACGTCGCGAAAAAAGTCAAAATGTCGAGATTAATGTTGACGTACAATTTCCAGAAAAAAGTCAAAATGTTGAGGAAAAAGTCGAAATGTCGAGAAAAAACTCGAAATGTCGAGATAAAAGTCAAAATGTTGAGAAAAAAGTTGAAATGTCGAGTGTCCCACTGTGACCCCCCCCCCCCCCCGCTCCTCCAGACCGACTGGTAACCACGGCCTGACATCGGAGGGCCCCCGCCGCTCCCGGCTTCACCGCCGGCCCGCAGTCGGGCGGTTCCTCCGGCCTTTGGGCCCGCTTCTGCGGCGCAGCTCCCACACCCCCGGAGGGGCCGCCAGAAAAAAGTCAAAATGTCAAGATTCATTTTGAAGTACAATTTCCAGAAAAAAGTCGAAATGTCGAGAAAAAAGTCGAAATGTCGAGAAAAAAGTCAAAATGTCGAGATTAATGTCGGAGTACAATTTCCAGAAAAAAGTCAAAAAGTTGAGAAAAAAGTCAAAATGTCGAGATTAATGTTGGAGTACAATTTCCAGAAAAAAGTCGAAATGTCGAGGAAAAAGTCGAAATGTCGAGAAAAAAGTCAAAATGTTGAGATTAATGTTGAAGTACAATTTCCAGAAAAAAGTCGAAAAGTCGAGAAAAAAGTCGAAATGTCGAGAAAAAAGTCAAAATGTCGAGATTAATGTTGGAGTACAATTTCCAGAAAAAAGTTGAAATGTCGAGAAAAAAGTTGAAATGTCGAGAAAAAAGCTGAAATGTCGAGAAAAAAGTCGAAATGTCGAGAAAAAAGTCAAAATGTCGAGATTAATGTTGGAGTACAATTTCCAGAAAAAAGTTGAAATGTGGAGAAAAAAGTTGAAATGTGGAGAAAAAAGCTGAAATGTCGAGATTAATGTTGATGTACAATTTCCAGAAAAAAGTCGAAATGTCGAGGAAAAAGTCAAAATGTCGAGAAAAAAGTCAAAATATCAAGATTGATGTTTAAATGTCGAGATTAATGCTGAAGTACAATTTCCAGAAAAAGGTCAAAATGTCGAGGAAAAAAAAGGGACATCCCCAAAACTTCTAAACTGCATAGAAATGAAATTTATTTTATATGAAAAAACAAAATGCTTGTATTTAAAGTTTAAAGTGCTTTAATAGCATTGAACTTGCATGACAGGCAACCATACTAGCAACTTAATTAGCCTCCTATGCTACGTATGTTTGTCCACATCAGCCAAGATGTAGAATAAAGCTACAGGTGAAGAATATGGTGTAAAAGTTAATTTATTTCAATAATTCAACTTAAAAGGTGAAACTAATATATTACATAGTCTCATTACATGCAAAGCCAGATGTGTTAAACCTTTATTTGTTATAATTTTGATGATTGATTTGTTTATTGATTTCATAATATAGAGATTTTTTATTTGGGATTTTCATAAACTGTGAGCCATAATCACCAACATTATAACAAATAAAGGCTTGAAATATCTCACTTTGAATGTAGTGGGAAATAATATATGTGTTTCACCTTTAGTTGAATTTACTACGAATGAAGTTTTGCAATATATTCAAATTTTACGACCTTCACCTGTATATTATGACATCAATAAATAAGATCACAATATATGTCCGTATTGGTTCAATACGGAACGCGACTTTTAATTCCAAATTACGTAACAATTCCGTATTTCAAGGGACGGGTGGCAACCCTAGCTTTTAACCCATTTCAAGTTTTAGCCTAGAAACAGGAATGTCAGCAGGATTCTTACCTGCAAATGTGAGTTCAGGAGCCGGACCTGCTGTGACGTGACTAGCAAGGTAAGAAAGTGTGTTTGTTGAAATCTTTTGTTCATCTGCTGTGTTTTCAATCATATTCAGTTTTATTGTGCGACAGCATGAAAGCCACGCAAATCCCATATTCTAGATTTTTCATTTTTATGTACAGTACAGACCAAAAGTTTGGACACACCTTCTCATTCAGAGAATGAAATGGGGAAGTGTGTCCAAACTTTTGATCTGTACTGTGTGTGTAAGCTTTATTCTGAATTTAATTATCGAAATTTGAGGAGACAAGCGTCGTAGATACGAGTCAGGATTATATTACATGTAAATGTGTTGACATTAGTAGTTATGATGTTACAAGTAAATTTTTACAAGATAGATCTACTGTTCATTCATTCTCCTTCCTCAGATTTACTTTTCTCTTTGAACTTTTTCTTTATTTTTCACTATCAGTATCAAAATGTCCTTGAATTATTTTGAAGTTAAATATCAGGGGTATTTGGGACTTAACTTAAAGGTCAAATCTTATTCATATTATGTAAAATTCTGATATCGAACAGTAATCGGCCATTTTGAATTAATCGTGTAATTTTGGCGCAATTTATGCCATTTCCACGTGTCGTACTTTAACAAACTCCTAGCAGGATCGTCCGTTCCACGTAAAACTTGCTCAGGAGACACAAAAGACGTTAAACATGAAAAGTTATCAAAATAGTTTTGTCACACAAAACACACACAAACACACACAAACACAAAACACACACACAAACACACACAAACACAAAACACACACACACAAAACACACAAACACAAAACACACACACACAAACACACACATACAAAACACACACAAACACACACACACACAAAACACACACAAACACACACAAACACAAAACACACACACACAAACACACACACACAAAACACACACAAACACAAAACACACAAACAAACACAGACACAACACACAAAAAAACACAAAAACACACAAAAAACACACAAATACAAACACAGACACAAAAAAAAACACAAACACACAGAAAAAACACACAAACACACACAAACAACAACAGAAACACAAAAAAGACACCCACACAAACAAAAAACACACACAAACAAAACACACACACACACACACACACACACACACACACACACACACACACACACACACACACACACTGACGGTCCTGCCCCCTATAACTCACTGTAGATGCTAGCAGCCTCTGTGATGGCAGAGTGGGATCAGGCCGTCAGACCAATCCTGCTCACCTGTGGTGGGCGGGCAGAGCCGGATTAACGCAAAGGCAAACTAGGCATGTGGCTAGGGCCCGATTGACAGGGGGGGGCCCAGACAGAGGGACAAAAAAAAAAAAAAAATTATAATTTTTTTTTTTTTTTTTGTCTGCACACATATTAATGGTTAATAACAGGTTGGTAAAAACCTAAGGCATATATATATATATATATATATATATATATATATATATATATATATATATATATATGTATATATATATATATATATATATATATATATATATATATATATATATATATATATATATGTGCATTATTACTATATTTAGTATACATACATATATATATACGCATACATACGCACAGGGCCGCCGCAAGGGATGTGCGAACCGTGCAACCGCACGGGGCCTCGCGCCCCAAGGGGCCTCGCGCCCCAAGGGGCCTCGCGCTATGGGCGGTTTTTTTTTTTCCCCCCAATTTTTTTTTTTCGTTTTTTTTTCCTTTTTTCCCTTATAAATATCAACAGTCAGGTTCCATTACAGACCTAAATGTGTACTAGTCTGTGCATATCAATAAATATATGTGCAATGATGCGCGTGTCTGTTGTTCAATACAACTGCGTCAGACCAAGTGCAGACACAAACTGCTCTGATCCAGACGGTGGAGTTGGAACAACGAGACAGATTCAGGAATTTTCCATCAGGGGATGAAAAAAGAAAAAAACGAAAGAAAATGGAAGAGTTTAATGCCTCTCTGAAAGGCACGTTTGATAAATTTGTTACAAAAATCACTGATCCACCCGGGTCTCAAGCAGCCGTGGGGCCCCACGTCGAGGCAAGCCCAGATGATGATGAGGCAGGGGAAGGTATCCAGTATTTTGCTAATTGGAGAGTTAAAATTGCGCATATAGACACCCGATCCGACCCGAAAAAACCCCAAAATTTTGCGCGTGCTCGCTACGCTCACGCGCATGGGGCCCCCCTAGCCATTTCACACAGGGCCTCGCAAATCTCCCAAACGGCTCTGCATACGCATACACATACATACATATACACATACAGACATACATACTACAGCACACTTTGTCTTACTGCAAATTTTATTGGTCTTTGTAGATTTGACTTCTTATTTAACTATTCAATTTAATCAACACATTTAATTAAGATTTTCTGCAAAATGCTCACAATCGATAAGATAAGGATAATTTAATAGCATTTTATAGAGCGTTGTAATAATGTATTTAATAAAAATCTAAAAATAGTCTGATAGACTGTTTAATATACAACACATGACTTATTTTGGAATACAAAGAACCAACTTGACTATGACTATGCTATGTAAAATGTGAATTAAGTTTTATTAGTAACTTTGGTAAGTTTAAGATTTCATAAATAACATCGATGGAGCGGGGCCCAAAAATCACAGTCTGCCTAGTGTAGTCCATTTATTTAATCCGGCTCTGTGGGCGGGGCCTGTGGAGAATAAAGGGAGCTCCTTCTCCACAGCTCTCTCTCTATCCTCTCATGCAGCAGGACCTCTGCCACCTGCCCTTACCATGAATTAAGTTTAAATTTTCCACAAACACACACAAAACACACACATAACACACAAACACACACATAACACACACACACACACACACACACACACTGACGGCCCTGCCCCCTATAACTCACTGTAGACTTGCTAGCAGCCTCTGTGATGGCAGAGTGGGAGCAGGCCGTCAGACCAATCCTGCTCACCTGTGGTGGGCGGGCAGAGCCGGATTAACGCAAAGGCAAACTAGGCATGTGGCTAGGGCCCGATTGACAGGGGGGGGCCCAGACAGAGGGACAAAAAAAAAATTGTATTTATTTTTTTTGTCTGCACACATATTAATGGTTGATAACAGGCCGGTAAAAACCTAAGGCATATATATATATATATATGTGCATTATTACTATATTTAGTATACATACATATACGCATACATACGCACAGGGCCGCCGCAAGGGATGTGCGAACGGTGCGACCGCACGGGGCCTCGCGCCCCAAGGGGCCTCGCGCTATGGGCCGTTTTTTTTTCCCCCCAATTTTTTTATTTTTTTTTTCGTTTTTTTTTCCTTTTTTCCCTTATAAATATCAACAGTCACGTTCCATTACAGACCTAAATGTGTACTAGTCTGTGCATATCAATAAATATATGTGCAATGATGCGCGTGTCTGTTGTTCAATACAACTGCGTCAGACCAAGCGCAGACACAAGCTGCTCTGATCCAGACGGTGGAGTTGGAACAACGAGACAGATTCAGGAAATTTCCATCAGGGGATGAAAAAAGAAAAAAACTAAAGAAAATGGAAGAGTTTAATGCCTCTCTGAAAGGCACGTTTGATAAATTTGTTACAAAAATCACCGATCCGACCGGGTCTCAAGCAGCCGTGGGGCCCCGCGTCGAGGCAAGCCCAGATGATGATGAGGCAGGGGAAGGTATCCAGTATTTTGCTAATTGGAGAGTTAAAATTGCGCATATAGACACCCGATCCGACCCGAAAAAAAACCCAAAATTTTGCGCGTGCTCGCTACGCTCACGCGCAAGGGGCCCCCCTAGCCATTTCACACAGGGCCTCGCAAATCTCCCAAACGGCTCTGCATACGCATACACATACATACATATACACATACAGACATACATACTACAGCACACTTTGTCTTACTGCAAATTTTATTGGTCTTTGTAGATTTTACTTCTTATTTAACTATTCAATTTAATCAACACATTTAATTAAGATTTTCTGCAAAATGCTCACAATCGATAAGATAAGGATAATTTAATAGCATTTAATAGAGCGTTGTAATAACGTATTTAATAAAAATCTAAAAATAGTCTGATAGGCTGTTTAATATACAACACATGACTTATTTTGGAATACAAAGAACCAATGACTATGCTATGTAAAATGTGAATTAAGTTTTATTAGTAACTTTGGTAAGTTTAAGATTTCATAAATAACATCGATGGAGGGGGGCCCAAAAATCACAGTCTGCCTAGTGTAGTCCATTTATTTAATCCGGCTCTGTGGGCGGGGCCTGTGGAGAATAAAGGGAGCTCCTTCTCCACAGCTCTCTCTCTATCCTCTCATGCAGCAGGACCTCTGCCACCTGCCCTTACCATGAATTAAGTTTAAATTTTCCACAAACACACACAAAACACACACAAACACACACAAAACACACACACACACACACACACACACACACACACACACACACACACACACACACACACACACACACACACACACACTGACGGCCCTGCCCCCTATAACTCACTGTAGACTTGCTAGCAGCCTCTGTGATGGCAGAGTGGGAGCAGGCCGTCAGACCAATCCTGCTCACCTGTGGTGGGCGGGCAGAGCCGGATTAACGCAAAGGCAAACTAGGCATGTGGCTAGGGCCCGATTGACAGGGGGGGGCCCAGACAGAGGGACAAAAAAAAAAAAAAAAAAAATTTTTTTTTTTTTTGTCTGCACACATATTAATGGTTGATAACAGGCCGGTAAAAACCTAAGGCATATATATATATATATATATATATATATATATATATATATATATATATGTGCATTGTTACTATATTTAGTATACATACATATATATATATACGCATACATACGCACAGGGCCGCCGCAAGGGATGTGCGAACCGTGCGACCGCACGGGGCCTCGCGCTATGGGCCGTTTTTTTTTCCCGCCCAATTTTTTTTTTTTTTCGTTTTTTTTTCCTTTTTTCCTTATAAATATCAACAGTCACGTTCCATTACAGACCTAAATGTGTACTAGTCTGTGCATATCAATAAATATATGTGCAATGATGCGCGTGTCTGTTGTTCAATACAACTGCGTCAGACCAAGTGCAGACACAAACTGCTCTGATCCAGACGGTGGAGTTGGAACAACGAGACAGATTCAGGAAATTTCCATCAGGGGATGAAAAAAGAAAAAAACGAAAGAAAATGGAAGAGTTTAATGCCTCTCTGAAAGGCACGTTTGATAAATTTGTTACAAAAATCACCGATCCGACCGGGTCTCAAGCAGCCGCGGGGCCCCGCGTCGAGGCAAGCCCAGATGATGATGAGGCAGGGGAAGGTATCCAGTATTTTGCTAATTGGAGAGTTAAAATTGCGCATATAGACACCCGATCCGACCCGAAAAAACCCCAAAATTTTGCGAGGGGCCCCCCTAGCCATTTCACACAGGGCCTCGCAAATCTCCCAAACGGCTCTGCATACGCATACACATACATACATATACACATACAGACATACATACTACAGCACACTTTGTCTTACTGCAAATTTTATTGGTCTTTGTAGATTTGACTTCTTATTTAACTATTCAATTTAATCAACACATTTAATTAAGATTTTCTGCAAAATGCTCTCAATCGATAAGATAAGGATAATTTAATAGCATTTAATAGAGCGTTGTAATAACGTATTTAATAAAAATCTAAAAATAGTCTGATAGACTGTTTAATATACAACACATGACTTATTTTGGAATACAAAGAACCAACTTGACTATGACTATGCTATGTAAAATGTGAATTGAGTTTTATTAGTAACTTTGGTAAGTTTAAGATTTCATAAATAACATCGATGGAGGGGGGCCCAAAAATCACAGTCTGCCTAGTGTAGTCCATTTATTTAATCCGGCTCTGTGGGCGGGGCCTGTGGAGAATAAAGGGAGCTCCTTCTCCACAGCTCTCTCTCTATCCTCTCATGCAGCAGGACCTCTGCCACCTGCCCTTACCATGAATTAAGTTTAAATTTTCCACAAACACACACAAACACACACAAAACACACACAAACACACACATAACACACAAACACACACATAACACACACATAACACACACAAACACACACAAAACACACACAAAACACACACACACAAACAAACAGACACACAAAACACACAAAAAACAAACACACACACACACACACACACTGACGGCCCTGCCCCCTATAACTCACTGTAGACTTGCTAGCAGCCTCTGTGATGGCAGAGTGGGAGCAGGCCGTCAGACCAATCCTGCTCACCTGTGGTGGGCGGGCAGAGCCGGATTAACGCAAAGGCAAACTAGGCATGTGCTTAGGGCCCGATTGACAGGGGGGGCCCAGACAGAGGGACAAAAAAAAAAAAAAAAAAAAAATTTTTTTTTTTTTTTTGTCTACACATATTAATGGTTGATAACAGGCCGGTAAAAACCTAAGGCATATATATATATATATATATATATATATATATATATATATATATATATATATATATATATATATATATATATATATATATATGTGCATTATTACTATATTTAGTATACATACATATATATATACGCATACATAAGCACAGGGCCGCCGCAACGGATGTGCGAACCGTGCGACCGCACGGGGCCTCGCGCCCCAAGGGGTCTCGCGCCCCAAGGGGCCTCGCGCTATGGGCCGGTTTTTTTTCCCCCCACAATTTTTTATTTTTTTTCGTTTTTTTTTCCTTTTTTCCCTTATAAATATCAACAGTCACGTTCCATTACAGACCTAAATGTGTACTAGTCTGTGCATATCAATAAATATATGTGCAATGATGCGCGTGTCTGTTGTTCAATACAACTGATCAGACCAAGCGCAGACACGAGCTGCTCTGATCCAGACGGTGGAGTTGGAACAACGAGACAGATCCAGGAAATTTCCATCAGGGGATGAAAAAAGAAAAAAACGAAAGAAAATGGAAGAGTTTAATGCCTCTCTGAAAGGCACGTTTGATAAATTTGTTACAAAAATCACCGATCCGACCGGGTCTCAAGCAGCCGTGGGGCCCCGTGTCGAGGCAAGCCCAGATGATGATGAGGCAGGGGAAGGTATCCAGTATTTTGCTAATTGGAGAGTTAAAATTGCGCATATAGACACCCGATCCGACCCGAAAAACCGAAAAATCCCCTGGCCATTTCACACAGGGCCTCGCAAATCTCCCAAACGGCTCTTCATACACATACACATACATACATATACACATACATACATACATACTACAGCACACTTTGTCTTACTGCAAATTTTATTGGTCTTTGTAGATTTGACTTCTTATTTAACTATTCAATTTAATCAACACACTTGATTAAGATTTTCTGCAAAATGCTCACAATCGATAAGATAAGGATAATTTAATAGCATTTAATAGAGCGTTGTAATAACGTATTTAATAAACATCTAAAAATAGTCTGATAGACTGTTTAATATACAACACATGACTTATTTTGGAATACAAAGAACCAACTTGACTATGACTATGCTATGTAAAATGTGAATTAAGTTTTATTAGTAACTTTGGTAAGTTTAAGATTTCATAAATAACATTGATGGAGGGGGGCCCAAAAATCACAGTCTGCCTAGTGTAGTCCATTTATTTAATCCGGCTCTGTGCGGGGCCTGTGGAGAATAAAGGGAGCTCCTTCTCCACAGCTCTCTCTCTATCCTCTCATGCAGCAGGACCTCTGCCACCTGCCCTTACCATGAATTAAGTTTAAATTTTCCACAAACACACACAAAACACACACAAACACACACATAACACACAAACACACACAAAACACACACATAACACACACAAACACACACAAAACACACACAAAACACACACACACACACACACACACACACACTGACGGCCCTGCCCCCTATAACTCACTGTAGACTTGCTAGCAGCCTCTGTGATGGCAGAGTGGGAGCAGGCCGTCAGACCAATCCTGCTCACCTGTGGTGGGCGGGCAGAGCCGGATTAACGCAAAGGCAAACTAGGCATGTGCCTAGGGCCCAATTGACGGGGGGCCCAGACAGAGGGACAAAAAAAAAAAAAAATTATTATTTTTTTTTTTTTTTTTTGTCTGCACACATATTAATGGTTAATAACAGGCCGGTAAAAACCTAAGGCATATATATATATATATATATATATATATATATATATATATATATATATATATATATATATACGCATACATACGCACAGGGCCGCCGCAAGGGATGTGCGAACCGTGCGACCGCACGGGGCCTGGCGCCCCAAGGGGCCTCGCGCCCCAAGGGGCCTCGCGCTATGGGCCGTTTTTTTTTTTTCCCCCAATTTTTTTTTTTTTTCTTTTTTTTTTTCTTTTTTCCCTTATAAATATCAACAGTCACGTTCCATTACAGACCTAAATGTGTACTAGTCTGTGCATATCAATAAATATATGTGCAATGATGCGCATGTCTGTTGTTCAATACAACTGCGTCAGACCAAGCGCAGACACAAGCTGCTCTGATCCAGACGGTGGAGTTGGAACAAACTGTCACACAATGTCGAGAGAACGAGACAGATTCAGGAAATTTCCATCAGGGGATGAAAAAAGAAAAAAACGAAAGAAAATGGAAGAGTTTAATGCCTCTCTGAAAGGCACGTTTGATAAATTTGTTACAAAAATCACCGATCCGACCGGGTCTCAAGCTGCCGTGGGGCCCCGCGTCTAGGCAAGCCAGATGATGATGAGGCAGGGGAAGGTATCCAGTATTTTGCTAATTGGAGAGTTAAAATTGCGCATATAGACACCTGATCCGACCCGAAAAAAACCCAACATTTTCGCTATTCAATTTAATCAACACATTTAATTAAGATTTTCTGCAAAATGCTCACAATCGATAAGATAAGGATAATTTAATAGAGCGTTGTAATAACGTATTTAATAAAAATCTAAAAATAGTCTGATAGACTGTTTAATATACAACACATGACTTATTTTGGAATACAAAGAACCAACTAGACTATGACTATGCTATGTAAAATGTGAATTAAGTTTTATTAGTAACTTTGGTAAGTTTAAGATTTCATAAATAACATCGATGGAGGGGGGCCCAAAAATCACAGTCTGCCTAGTGTAGTCCATTTATTTAATCCGGCTCTGTGGGCGGGGCCTGTGGAGAATAAAGGGAGCTTCTTCTCCACAGCTCTCTCTCTATCCTCTCATGCAGCAGGACCTCTGCCACCTGCCCTTACCATGAATTAAGTTTAAATTTTCCACAAACACACAAAACACACACAAACACACACAAAACACACACACAAACACACACATAACACACAAACACACACAAAACACACACAAACACACACATAACACACAAACACACACATAACACACAAACACACAAACACACACACACACACACACACACACACACACACACACACACACACACACACACTGACGGCCCTGCCCCCTATAACTCACTGTAGACTTGCTAGCAGCCTCTGTGATGGCAGAGTGGGAGCAGGCCGTCAGACCAATCCTGCTCACCTGTGGTGGGCGGGCAGAGCCGGATTAACGCAAAGGCAAACTAGGCATGTGCCTAGGGCCCGATTGACAGGGGGGGCCCAGACAGGGGGACAAAAAAAAAAAAAAAATATTATTATTTTATTTTTTTTTGTCTGCACACATATTAATGGTTAATAACAGGCCGGTAAAAACCTAAGGCATATATATATATATATATATATATATATATATATATATATATATATATATATATATATATATATATATATATATATATATATATATATGTGTGTATATATATGTGCATTATTACTATATTTAGTATACATACATATATATATACGCATACATACGCACAGGGCCGCCGCAAGGGATGTGCGAACCGTGCGACCGCACGGGGCCTCGCGCCCCAAGGGGCCTCGCGCTATGGGCCGTTTTTTTTTTTTTTTCCCCAATTTTTTTTTTTGTCTGCACACATATTAATGGTTAATAACAGGCCGGTAAAAACCTAAGGCATATATATATATATATATATATATATATATATATATATATATATATATATATATATATATATATATATATATACGCATACATACGCACAGGGCCGCCGCAAGGGATGTGCGAACCGTGCGACCGCACGGGGCCTGGCGCCCCAAGGGGCCTCGCGCCCCAAGGGGCCTCGCGCTATGGGCCGTTTTTTTTTTTCCCCCCAATTTTTTTTTTTTTTTCTTTTTTTTTTTTCTTTTTTCCCTTATAAATATCAACAGTCACGTTCCATTACAGACCTAAATGTGTACTAGTCTGTGCATATCAATAAATATATGTGCAATGATGCGCATGTCTGTTGTTCAATACAACTGCGTCAGACCAAGCGCAGACACAAGCTGCTCTGATCCAGACGGTGGAGTTGGAACAAACTGTCACACAATGTCGAGAGAACGAGACAGATTCAGGAAATTTCCATCAGGGGATGAAAAAAGAAAAAAACGAAAGAAAATGGAAGAGTTTAATGCCTCTCTGAAAGGCACGTTTGATAAATTTGTTACAAAAATCACCGATCCGACCGGGTCTCAAGCTGCCGTGGGGCCCCGCGTCTAGGCAAGCCAGATGATGATGAGGCAGGGGAAGGTATCCAGTATTTTGCTAATTGGAGAGTTAAAATTGCGCATATAGACACCTGATCCGACCCGAAAAAAACCCAACATTTTCGCTATTCAATTTAATCAACACATTTAATTAAGATTTTCTGCAAAATGCTCACAATCGATAAGATAAGGATAATTTAATAGAGCGTTGTAATAACGTATTTAATAAAAATCTAAAAATAGTCTGATAGACTGTTTAATATACAACACATGACTTATTTTGGAATACAAAGAACCAACTAGACTATGACTATGCTATGTAAAATGTGAATTAAGTTTTATTAGTAACTTTGGTAAGTTTAAGATTTCATAAATAACATCGATGGAGGGGGGCCCAAAAATCACAGTCTGCCTAGTGTAGTCCATTTATTTAATCCGGCTCTGTGGGCGGGGCCTGTGGAGAATAAAGGGAGCTTCTTCTCCACAGCTCTCTCTCTATCCTCTCATGCAGCAGGACCTCTGCCACCTGCCCTTACCATGAATTAAGTTTAAATTTTCCACAAACACACAAAACACACACAAACACACACAAAACACACACACAAACACACACATAACACACAAACACACACAAAACACACACAAACACACACATAACACACAAACACACACATAACACACAAACACACAAACACACACACACACACACACACACACACACACACACACACACACACACACACACACACTGACGGCCCTGCCCCCTATAACTCACTGTAGACTTGCTAGCAGCCTCTGTGATGGCAGAGTGGGAGCAGGCCGTCAGACCAATCCTGCTCACCTGTGGTGGGCGGGCAGAGCCGGATTAACGCAAAGGCAAACTAGGCATGTGCCTAGGGCCCGATTGACAGGGGGGGCCCAGACAGGGGGACAAAAAAAAAAAAAAAATATTATTATTTTATTTTTTTTTGTCTGCACACATATTAATGGTTAATAACAGGCCGGTAAAAACCTAAGGCATATATATATATATATATATATATATATATATATATATATATATATATATATATATATATATATATATATATATATATATGTGTGTATATATATGTGCATTATTACTATATTTAGTATACATACATATATATATACGCATACATACGCACAGGGCCGCCGCAAGGGATGTGCGAACCGTGCGACCGCACGGGGCCTCGCGCCCCAAGGGGCCTCGCGCTATGGGCCGTTTTTTTTTTTTTTTCCCCAATTTTTTTTTTTTTTTCGTTTTTTTTTTTCTTTTTTCCCTTATAAATATCAACAGTCACGTTCCATTACAGACCTAAATGTGTACTAGTCTGTGCATATCAATAAATATATGTGCAATGATGTGCATGTCTGTTGTTCAATACAACTGCGTCAGACCAAGCGCAGACACAAGCTGCTCTGATCCAGACGGTGGAGTTGGAACAACAAGACAGATTCAGGAAATTTCCATCAGGGGATGAAAAAAGAAAAAAACGAAAGAAAATGGAAGAGTTTAATGCCTCTCTGAAAGGCACGTTTGATAAATTTGTTACAAAAATCACCGATCCGACCGGGTCTCAAGCAGCCGTGGGGCCCCGCGTCGAGGCAAGCCCAGATGATGAATAGGCAGGGGAAGGTATCCAGTATTTTGCTAATTGGAGAGTTAAAATTGCGCATATAGACACCCGATCCGACCCGAAAAAACCCCAAAATTTTGCGCGTGCTTGCTACGCTCACGCACAAGGGGCCCCCCTAGCCATTTCACACCGGGCCTCGCAAATCTCCCAAACGGCTCTGCATACGCATACACATAGATACATATACACATACAGACATACATACTACAGCACACTTTGTCTTACTGCAAATTTTATTGGTCTTTGTAGATTTGACTTCTTATTTAACTATTCAATTTAATCAACACATTTAATTAAGATTTTCTGCAAAATGCTCACAATCGATAAGATAAGGATAATTTAATAGCATTTAATAGAGCGTTGTAATAACGTATTTAATAAAAATCTAAAAATAGTCTTATAGACTGTTTAATATACAACACATGACTTATTTTGGAATACAAAGAACCAACTTGACTATGACTATGCTATGTAAAATGTGAATTAAGTTTTATTAGTAACTTTGGTAAGTTTTAAGATTTCATAAATAACATCGATGGAGGGGGGCCCAAAAATCACAGTCTGCCTAGTGTAGTCCATTTATTTAATCCGGCTCTGTGGGCGGGGCCTGTGGAGAATAAAGGGAGCTCCTTCTCCACAGCTCTCTCTCTATCCTCTCATGCAGCAGGACCTCTGCCACCTGCCCGTACCATGAATTAAGTTTAAATTTTCCACAAAACACACACAAACACACACATAACACACAAACACACACAAAACACACACATAACACAAACACACACAAAACACACACATAACACACACATAACACACACACACACACACACACACACACACACACACACTGACGGCCCTGCCCCCTATAACTCACTGTAGACTTGCTAGCAGGCTCTGTGATGGCAGAGTGGGAGCAGGCCGTCAGACCAATCCTGCTCACCTGTGGTGGGCGGGCAGAGCCGGATTAACGCAAAGGCAAACTAGGCATGTGCCTAGGGCCCGATTGACAGGGGGGGGCCCCAGACCGAGGGACAAAAAAAAAAAAAAAATTTTTTTGTCTGCACACATATTAATGGTTAATAACAGGCCGGTAAAAACCTATGGCATATATATATATATATATATATATATATATATATATATATATATATATATATATATATATATATATGTATATATGTGCATTATTACTATATTTAGTATACATACATATATATATACGCATACATACGCACAGGGCCGCCGCAAGGGATGTGTGAACCGTGCGACCGCACGGGGCCTCGCGCTATGGGCCGTTTTTTTTCTCCCCCCCCCCCCCCCAATTTTTTTTTTTTTCATTTTTTTTTTTTCGTTTTTTCCCTTATAGTCACGTTCCATTACAGACCTAAATGTGTACTAGTCTGTGCATATCAATAAATATATGTGCAATGATGCGCGTGTCTGTTGTTCAATACAACTGATCAGACCAAGCGCAGACACAAGCTGCTCTGATCCAGACGGTGAAGTTGGAACAACGAGACAGATTCAGGAAATTTCCATCAGGGGATGAAAAAAGAAAAAAACAAAAGAAAATGGAAGAGTTTAATGCCTCTCTGAAAGGCACGTTTGATAAATTTGTTACAAAAATCACCGATCTGACTGGGTCTCAAGCAGCCGTGGGGCCCCGCGTCGAGGCAAGCCCAGATGATGATGAGGCAGGGGAAGGTATCCAATATTTTGCTAATTGGAGAGTTAAAATTGCGCATATAGACACCCGATCCGACCCGAAAAAACCCCCAAACACACACAAAACACACACAAACACACACATAACACACAAACACACACAAAACACACACAAACACACACACAAATACACACACACACACACACACACAAACAAACAAACAAACAAACAAACAAACAAACAAACAAACAAAACACACACACACACACGGTTATGGCTATTATTTTGATATTGTTTTAATTAATAAATATACTTTAAAACTGTTGACCATCGTGTGGACTCCTTGTTTTGCCATGTTGCCCTAGAGCATGACAAAATGGGGGCTCGTCCATACCTCAATTTATTAATTGGCTGATTAATTAATTAGTTTGTTTGATAAAAGTTTTTATCTTCAGTTTTGGAAAATATTGAGTTTTGTTTGGGATTTCACACTTGAGTTTGTTTGTTTTTTTGGTTAGGAGTGGGAAGAGAGAGCATTTTTTTCGCCCCAGTTTCTAAGTTTCAGGATACAACAAGGTTAGTGTTGGGATGTGTTTACAGGTGTAGGTACTTTTGTTACTAGTTGGAAAAAATCCCTTAGCGACCGTCACCAATAGAGTGTCGGCCGTTTGTTTGTTTCTTTGATTTTCTCTTAGTAGAGTTTTTGTGTAGCGGCGGATCTTGGGGGTCACACAGGTGGCTGGAGGGGAGAAATCCTCATGCCCGGGTGCCGACGGTAGGTTTAATTTAGGTAAGTTAACTAGGAATATTAGGTAAGTTAGGGGGGGGTTTGTTCCATATTGTTTCAAATTTTGTACTGCACATTGTGGACACAGCCCCAACACTTGTTTTTGTTAGGTTTTGTTTTCTGCTCGCATGGAAAAATGAGTTTGGTTGCGGACAAAGTTATTGAGTCTCCGTCAGTGGAGCTTCTAAATCCGTGTACAAAAGACCAGCTACTGTTCCTTGCTGAACATTATAACATCACAGTAACAGGAAAGCTCAAGGCAGCAATGGAGGCCACACTGATCGGTGGGTTGGTGGAGAGAGGCATTCTGCAGCTTGATGAAGAGGATGAGGTCGAGTCGGACGTTGATTTTAAATGGAAAAAAGAACTATTGCTGTCACAAATTGTTTTTCGTGCGTTCGTGCGTTTTTTCGTGCGTTTTTGTGTTTTTTTGTGCGTTTTTGTGTTTTTTTGTGCGTTTTTGTGTTTTTTTGTGCGTTTTTTCGTTCGTTTTTTCGTGTGTTCGTGCGTTTGTGTCGTTATTGATCGGTGTTTGTGTAGTTATTGATCGGTGTTTGTGTCGTTATTGATCCGTGTTTGTGTCGTTATTGATCGGTGTTTGTGTCGTTATTGATCCGTGTTTGTGTCGTTATTGATCGGTGTTTGTGTCGTTATTGATCCGTGTTTGTGTCGTTATTGATCGGTGTTTGTGTCGTTATTGATCAGTGTTTGTGTTGTTATTGATCCGTGTTTGTGTCGTTATTGATCGGTGTTTGTCGTTATTGATCCGTGTTTGTGTCGTTATTGATCAGTGTTTGTGTCGTTATTGATCAGTGTTTGTGTCGTTATTGATCGTGTTTGTGTCGTTATTGATCAGTGTTTGTCGTTATTGATCCGTGTTTGTGTCGTTATTGATCCGTGTTTGTGTCGTTATTGATCGTGTTTGTGTCGTTATTGATCAGCGTTTGTGTCGTTATTGATCACCGTTTGTGTCGTTATTGATCAGTGTTTGTGTTGTTATTGATCGGTGTTTGTGTCGTTATTGATCGGTGTTTGTGTCGTTATTGATCGTGTTTGTGTCGTTATTGATCGGTGTTTGTGTCGTTATTGATCAGTGTTTGTGTCATTATTGATCAGTGTTTGTGTCGTTATTGATCCGTGTTTGTGTCGTTATTGATCAGTGTTTGTGTCGTTATTGATCCGTGTTTGTGTCGTTATTGATCAGTGTTTGTGTTGTTATTGATCCGTGTTTGTGTCGTTATTGATCGGTGTTTGTGTCGTTATTGATCCGTGTTTGTGTCGTTATTGATCCGTGTTTGTGTCGTTATTGATCAGTGTTTGTGTCGTTATTGATCAGTGTTTGTGTCGTTATTGATCCGTGTTTGTGTCGTTATTGATCCGTGTTTGTATCGTTATTGATCAGTGTTTGTGTCGTTATTGATCCGTGTTTGTGTCGTTATTGATCAGTGTTTGTGTCGTTATTGATCGGTGTTTGTCGTTATTGATCAGTGTTTGTGTCGTTATTGATCACTGTTTGTGTCGTTATTGATCCGTGTTTGTCGTTATTGATCAGTGTTTGTGTCGTTATTGATCCGTGTTTGTGTCGTTATTGATCACTGTTTGTGTCGTTATTGATCCGTGTTTGTCGTTATTGATCAGTGTTTGTGTCGTTATTGATCAGTGTTTGTGTCGTTATTGATCCGTGTTTGTGTCGTTATTGATCACTGTTTGTGTCGTTATTGATCCGTGTTTGTCGTTATTGATCAGTGTTTGTGTCGTTATTGATCAGTGTTTGTGTCTTTATTGATCGATGTTTGTGTCGTTATTGATCGGTGTTTGTGTCGTTATTGATCAGTGTTTGTGTCGTTATTGATCAGTGTTTGTGTCGTTATTGATTGTTTTTGTGTCGTTATTGATCATTGTTTGTGTCGTTATTGATCCGTATTTGTCGTTATTGATCAGTGTTTGTGTCGTTATTGATCCGTATTTGTCGTTATTGATCAGTGTTTGTGTCGTTATTGATCCGTATTTGTCGTTATTGATCAGTGTTTCTGTCGTTATTGATCGTGTTTGTGTTGTTATTGATCGGTGTTTGTGTCATTATTGATCCGTATTTGTCGTTATTGATCAGTGTTTGTGTCGTTATTGATCCGTGTTTGTGTCGTTATTGATCACTGTTTGTGTCGTTATTGATCCGTGTTTGTGTCGTTATTGATCACTGTTTGTGTCGTTATTGATCAGTGTTTGTGTCGTTATTGATCCGTGTTTGTGTCGTTATTGATCCGTGTTTGTGTCGTTATTGATCATGTTTGTGTCGATATTGATTAGTGTTTGTGTCGTTATTGATCAGTGTTTGTCGTTATTGATCAGTGTTTGTGTCGTTATTGATCTTGCTTTAGGAGGGTCTCCTGACAATGTTCTATCCAGCTGTTATTTACTGCAGTTCATGTATGAGTTTTACTACTGAAATAATCCTTCTTTTTGATACTTTAATCAGTTTGACTAATTAAATTATTCTTTAATTGATCAATTCTATACATTATTTCAACTGATGTATCTTGTAGTGAATGTGAGCAGTAGTAAACATAGCTGGATGGATCATTGTCAGAGGGCGGGTTAGGGAGGCTTGACCCTCCTAAAGACACTTTATTCCTTAAAACTGGGACAAATGTTGATGCGTTTCCTTTTTTAAACTACCTTTTCTTTCTCTTGCAGAAAAAACTACAAGAAAACTCTGTCTTTAGTAATGTTAAGATTGTATGAAGGTAAGTGAATGATTGATCGTATGAAGGTAAGTGAATGATTGTAGATTAATATTATTAGGACTGTAGATTACTTTAAAGTAGAATGTCGAGGTTAATGTTGAAGTACAATTTCCAGAAAAAAGTCAAAATGTTGAGAAAAAAGTCAAAATGTCGAAAAAAAAGTCAAAATTTCGAAATTAATGGTGAAGTACAATTTCCAGAAAAAAGTCGAGAAAAAAGTCAAAATGTCGAGAAAAAAGTCGAAATGTCGAGAAAAAAGTTGAAATGTCGAGAAAAAAGTCAAAATGTCGAGAAAAAATAAGTCAAAATTTCGAAATTAATGGTGACGTACAATTTCCAGAAAAAAGTCGAGAAAAAAGCAGAAAGGTCGAAAAAAAAAGTCAAAATATCGAGATTGATGTTTAAATGTCGAGATTAATGTTGAAAGAAAAAAACTTTGTCTTTAGTAATGTTAAGATTGTATGAAGGTAAGTGAATGATTGATCGTATGAAGGTAAGTGAATGATTGTAGATGAATTTTATTAGGACTGTAGATTACTTTAAAGTAGAGAAATACAGAGCTTTAGGAGGGTCTCCTGACAAGGTTCTATCCAGCTGTTATTTACTGCAGTTCATGTATGAGTTTCATGTGACGACCCCTCCATCCACTAGTTGTCCCTGCCTTTTCTGTTTTTCCTTCGTTTTTATGAATGAGTTGTGCAGCCGTTTTCTTGGGAGACGTTTGACTAGCGTGGTAAGTCTGTTTGTTTTGGTTTGGGTAAGCAGCCGTGATAAGTCTGTTCTGAGGAGATTGTTTTGTTCCAGGCTGTGTTGTGCTGGTGTTGTTGTTTTTTAGGTACTGAGTTTGTGGGGTCCTGTGTGTGTGCAGCCGTATTAAGTCGCTGTTGCTTCTGTCCCTGTTAGGCTTAAGAGCGAGTTCCCTTTGGAGTTCGTTTGGGGGCGTGTTAGTGTGGTGTGAAAGTGGCTGGAGCAGTTGTCTCGGGGGCACATCCGCAGCTGCAGGTGAGTCGCCATTTAGTGGTTGCTTTGCCGGGCTGACGGGCTTTAGTGCGTAAATACCCACCACCAAATACCTGAAGACTAGGGGGGAGCTTAGCTAGATTCTGGTTAGGCAGTTAGAGGGACGGGGCTACGGTGACGTTTTGGCTGTGGGGGGACTGTGTGAGCTCAGTGTGCTACAGGTTAAGCACTGCAGTTTGTTTTTGTTTTGCATTGGTTTGTATAGTCTGTGTTTGGACAGGTAATTGGGCTGGTTGATAACCATGGCTAGTGTGGAGGATTTTTTGAAAGCTCCATCAGAGGAGTCTTTGGAGTACTACACACGTGATCAGTTGTTGAGGATTGCTGACCATTTCAAGTTGGAGGTCAGTGATAAACGGAGTAAGGATAGCATTAGAGCTATTATTAAAGCTTATCTGTCTGATGTGGGTATTGTCAATCCTGGTAAATTGCAGGCTGCCGGTCCTGTGGTGGAATCTGTTATGTCTGGTGATGCTGGGTTAACTTTTGAACAGAGAATTGCTTCTGCTGCAGACTGAACTCAAAAGGCTGGAGGTGGAGGCGTGTAGACTGAACTCAGGTGGCGCTGGTGCAGGCCATGCTCTTTCAGCTGCTCCTGTTAGATCAGCCTCTAGTTCTTTTGATGTTGGCAGTTATTTGTAGGGGTGGGCAAAAATATTGATACGGCAATATACCGCGATACATAGTCTCCCGATACAATATCGATATTCAAAGTATGTATCGCGATATATTGCCGTATCAATATTTTTGCCCACCCCTAGCTGCACTTTATTTTTGTGATTTCAATTTCAGTATGGGTGAGACACTGCATTTTATTTTTGTCATTTTAAGTCAGGGGCAAGTAGCTGTACTGTATTTTTGTGATTTCAATTTCAGTGTGGGTGAGACACTGCATTTTATTTTGAGTATTTTGTATCTAAGAATAATGCACACTGCACTTTTTATTGTGTTTCAGTGTGTTTTTTCATGCAAATATGTTGCATATTAAAATGGAAAGTTTGAATTACATTGTTTTGACTCAGTCTGTCCAATGAATTATCAATATCATCTGATGTACATATATACAACTTGGATTTTAAGATGTGTAATGCCTTTTAAAATTTTTCGGTGAACTATGTAGAATATCGCGATATATCGCATAATCGGGACATCGCAATATTGTATCGTATCGGGCTCAAGTATCGTGATGCGTATCGTATCGTGAGGTCCTTCCCAATACCCACCCCTGGTAATTTGCGTTTAGTTCCCCAGTTTTGTGAGCGGGATCCAGATACATTTTTCTCGCTGTTTGAGCGTGTTGCTGAGGGTAGAGAGTGGTCAGATTTAGATTGCACACTGCTTTTGCAATGTGTTTTAACTGGTAAAGCGCAGGAAGTCTACTCTGCTCTCACAGTAGGTGAAAGTAAGGTGTATGCAACTGTCAAGGCTACTGTGTTGAGGGCATACGAGTTGGTGCCGGAGGCATATCGGCAGAGGTTTCAGACCTGAAAACTCTGTCTTTAGTAATGTTAAGATTGTATGAAGGTAAGTGAATGATTGATCGTATGAAGGTAAGTGAATGATTGTAGATTAATTTTATTAGGACTGTAGATTACTTTAAAGTAGAGAAATACAGAGCTTTAGGAGGGTCTCCTGACAATGTTCTATCCAGCTGTTATTTACTGCAGTTCATGTATGAGTTTTACTACTGAAATTATCCTTCTTTTTGATACTTTAATCAGTTTGACTAATTAAATTATTCTTTAATGGATCAATTATATACATTATTTCTGTTCTGTTTCTGTTCTGAGGAGATTGTTTTGTGCCAGGCTGTGTTGTGCTGGTGTTGTTGTTTTTTAGTCACTGAGTTTGTGGGATCCTGTGTGTGAGCAGCCGTATTAAGTCGCTGTTGCTTCTGTCCCTGTTAGGCTTAAGAGCGAGTTCCCTTTGGAGTTGGTTTGGGGGCGTGTTAGTGTGGTGTGAAAGTGGCTGGAGCAGTTGTCTCGGGGGCACATCCGCAGCTGCAGGTGAGTCGCCATTTAGTGGTTGCTTTGCCGGGCTGACGGGCTTTAGTGCGTAAATACCCACCACCAAATACCTGAAGACTAGGGGGGAGCTTAGCTAGATTCTGGTTAGGCAGTTAGAGGGACGGGGCTACGGTGATGTTTTGGCTGTGGGGGGACTGTGTGAGCTCAGTGTGCTACAGGTTAAGCACTGCAGTTTGGGTTTTTTTGCATTGGTTTGTATAGTCTGTGTTTGGACAGGTAATTGGGCTGGTTGATAACCATGGCTAGTGTGGAGGATTTTTTGAAAGCTCCATCAGAGGAGTCTTTGGAGTACTACACACGTGATCAGTTGTTGAGGATTGCTGACCATTTCAAGTTGGAGGTCAGTGATAAACGGAGTAAGGATAGCATTAGAGCTATTATTAAAGCTTATCTGTCTGATGTGGGTATTGTCAATCCTGGTAAATTGCAGGCTGCCGGACCTATGGAAATCTGCTCCCGTCGTTACGTAACGACAGGAGCAGAATCTGAACGGCTCAAAAAAGTCACATGACACTGGGGGATTCTGCCGGGCGGGGGTACAGACCTTGCAGAAATTCATGGGATTTCATCTTTCCTGTGTTGGCAGGGTGAGGGGAGACCACTTTATACATGTTAAAACAAGAAAAAACGTGTTTTTCGTAATAGGTCCCCTTTAATTGATCATTGATATACATTATTTCAACTGATGTATCTTGTAGTGAATGTGAGCAGTAGTAAACATAGCTGGATGGATCATTGTCAGAGGGCGGGTTAGGGAGGGTTGACCCTCCTAAAGACACTTTATTCCTTAAAACTGGGACAAATGTTGATGTGTTTCCTTTTTTAAACTACCTTTTCTTTCTCTTGCAGGAAAAACCAACAAGAAAACTCTGTCTTTAGTAATGTTAAGATTGTATGAAGGTAAGTGAATGATTGTAGATGAATTTGATTAGGACTGTAGATTACTTTAAAGTAGAGAAATACAGAGCTTTAGGAGGGTCTCCTGACAATGTTCTATCCAGCTGTTATTTACTGCAGTTCACGTATGAGTTTTACTACTGAAATCATCCTTCTTTTTGATACTTTAATCAGTTTGACTAATTAAATTATTCTTAAATTGATCAATTATATACATTATTTCAACTGATGTATCTTGTAGTGAATGTGAGCAGTAGTAAACATAGCTGGATGGATCATTGTCAGAGGGCGGGTTAGGGAGGCTTGACCCTCCTAAAGACACTTTATTCCTTAAAACTGGGACAAATGTTGATGTGTTTTCTTTTTTAAACTACCTTTTCTTTCTCTTGCAGAAAAAAACAACAAGAAAACTCTGTCTTGCGTGGCAGGCTAAAGAACTCTGAAACCTTGAAAAATCTGGAGTCTCTGTTTGGTCATCTGTCTGAGGAGAGGGGCGCTAAGTTGTCGGCTCTGATTAATGGTTATCTGTGTCTGTTTGGTGATGTACCAAGTCGGACGCATTTAATCGAGCATGACATTGATGTGGGGAAGGCGCAACCATTCCGTCATCGTTTCTACCGGGTGTCAGAAGAGAAGCGAAAGGTGATGGACAGAGAGATACAGTACATGCTTAATAATGGCATTGCAGAACCCTCATCATCTAGCTCGGCGTCACCTTGTTCATTGGTAGACAAGTCTGATAAGAGTCCCAGGTTTTGCACAGACTATCGGAAGGTAAACAGGGTCATTAAACCAGATGCTTTTCCACTGGAAGATGGAAGATTGAGTTGATCAGTTCGGCTCAGCTCAGTTTGTGAGCAAGTTCGATTTATTAAAGGGTTATTGGCAAGTGCCATTGTCCAAGAGGGTTAGAGAGATTTCGGCGTTCATAACACCTTCTGGTTTATTCTCATATTCAGTGATGAGTTTCGGGTTGCGTAACGCGCCGGCAACGTTCCAGCGCCTTATGAACCTGGTTGTGACTGGGCTGGAGGGTTGTGCTGTTTATTTAGACGATGTTGTCATCTATAGTGATACGTGGGAGGAACATCTGGTCCGTATTGAAAAGCTGTTTAACCGTCTAGCTCAGGGGTCGGCAACCCGCGGCTCTTTAGCGCCGCCCTAGTGGCTCCTGGAGCTTTTCAAAAATGTTCGACCTTTTTTTCCCTTTTTTTTTCTTCTTTTTTTCCTTTTCTTCTTTTTTCCTTTTTTTCTCTCCTTTTTTTCCTCTTTTTTCCTTTTTTCCTCTTTCTCATTTTGACTTTTTTCTCTAAATTTTGACTTTTTTTCTCTAAATTTTGATTTTTTTCTCTAAATTTTGACTTTTTTCTCTAAATTTTGACTTTTTTCTCTAAATTTTGACTTTTTTCTCTAAATTTTGACCTTTTTTCTCAACATTTTGACTTTTTTTCTCAACATTTTGACTTTTTTCTCTAAATTTTGACTTTTTTCTCTAAATTTTTACTTTTTTCTCTAAATTTTTACTTTTTTCTTTAAATTTTTACTTTTTTCTCTAAATTTTTACTTTTTTCTCAACATTTTGACTTTTTTTCTCAACATTTCGACTTTTTTTCTCAACATTTCGACTTTTTTTCTCAACATTTCGACTTTTTTTCTCAACATTTCGACTTTTTTTCTCAACATTTCGACTTTTTTTCTCGACATTTCGACTTTTTTTCTCGACATTTCGCCTTTTTTCTCGAAATTTCGCCTTTTTTCTCGAAATTTCGCCTTTTTTCTCGAAATTTCGCCTTTTTCTCAAGATTGTACTACAACATTAATCTCGACATTTCGACTTTTTTCTCAAAGTGCATAATGAAAAAATCTTCCCCCATAGCTAATATAGAAACATGCAGCATGTGTTGCCTTCATTCTAAGGCTTATACAAGACTTCTCATTTTTTGCGGCTCCAGACACATTTGTTTTTTGTGTTTTTGGTTCAATATGGCTCTTTCAACATTTTGGGTTGCCGACTATGGGGGTATTATTGTTCCAATATTATTTGTGTGTGCGTATCTCAATCTGTGTGTGCGTAAAAAGATTTGTGTGTCTGTATTCAGATTTGTGTGTGCGTAAAAAGATTCGTGTGTCTGTATTCAGATTTGTGTGTGCGTAAAAAGATTTGTGTGTCTGTATTCAGATTTGTGTGTGCGTAAAAAGATTTGTGTGTCTGTATTCATATTTGTGTGTGCGTAAAAAAGATTTGTGTGTCCGTATTCACATTTGTGTGTGTGTAAAAAGATTTGTGTGTCTGTATTCATATTTATGTGTGCGCAAAAATCAGCCGGGAGCTCTCGATTGGCTGTCTTTGTACACGTGGATTTTGACACACTTCTGCCGCGGCAAATCTGTAAAAAGATCTGTGTGTAAAACGATTTGTGCGTCCGTAACTTTTCCTTTGCCCTGAGCTCGGATTCACAGGCTCTCGCCAGGCTACAGCAATGCAGCCTTCACACCACTAGTCGGCGCGTAGCTCTCAGTCAGTACGTTTACCTGCAGCAGTTCCATCGGGTTTCTGATCATATTAGACATTGTTTGGACTTTTAAACTGCATGCAAACACCTGAACCCCATCTACTTCGGACCTATGTCGGACATTTAGTAATCGGGTTGCATATGGAGTAAGATAACTTCCAAAAAGATGTGTCCATGTTATAACTATTCGTATTCGTAATGATAAACATTTGTATGTAAATAAAAAAGTTGTACTCAAAATGCTGCTGTCACGCACATGAGTCTGACAAATTATTAGGGTTAGGATTGTTTTTATATGAGTAAGAAATTAGGTAAGAAATGTACCTTTTACGTCTCATTTATTCATTCACACACGCACTAATATATTTGGGAAACAGTTAGGCACCAAATATAATATATTTAATTTTCTCAGATGGCAAAAATAAGAACTTTATTGATCCCACATAGGAGTAATTCATGTCATATTAGAGAACAAGGTAGTGCCGAAAAACAATATATAGCCTATCCCCCCTCACAAAAATAAGAAAAATATATTTTCTCATCAACAAAGCATATTTTACATAAACATATTTAAACATTTTCAAGTAACAAAATAACATATTTGAACAATTCTTCAGATTTTTTCAGTTCTTTTATTGTCTGAAAAATGGTTCAAATGTGTTATTTTGTTATTTGAAAAAATTTAAATTTGTTTTGTTGATGAGAAAATATGTTTCTCTATTCTTATTTTTGTGAGGGAAGATAGACTATTGTTTTTTTCAGCACTACCTTGTTCTCTATAGCTGATATAACATGAATTACTCCTATGTGGGATCAATAAAGTTCTTATTTTTGCCATCTGAGAAAATAAATATGTTATATTTGGTGCCTAACTGTTTCTCAAATATATTAGTGCGTGTGTGAAATTCACACACGCACTGTGAATGAATAAATGAGACGTAAAAGGTACATTTCTTACCTAATTTCTTACTCATATAAAAACAATCCTAACCCTAATAATTTATCAGACTCATGTGCGTGACAGCAGAATTTTGGGTACAACTTTTTTATTTACATACAAATGTTTATCATTACGAATACGAATAGTTATAACATGGACACATCTTTTTGGAAGTTATCTTACTCCATATGCAACCCGATTACTAAATGTCCGACATAGGTCCGAAGTAGATGGGGTTCAGGTGTTTGCATGCAGTTTAAAAGTCCAAACAATGTCTAATATGATCAGAAACCCGATGGAACTGCTGCAGGTAAACGTACTGACTGAGAGCTACGCGCCGACTAGTGGTGTGAAGGCTGCATTGCTGTAGCCTGGCGAGAGCCTGTGAATCCGAGCTCAGGGCAAAGGAAAAGTTACGGACGCACAAATCGTTTTACACACAGATCTTTTTACAGATTTGCCGCGGCAGAAGTGTGTCAAAATCCACGTGTACAAAGACAGCCAATCGAGAGCTCCCGGCTGATTTTTGCGCACACATAAATATGAATACAGACACACAAATCTTTTTACACACACACAAATGTGAATACGGACACACAAATCTTTTTTACGCACACACAAATATGAATACAGACACACGAATCTTTTTACGCACACACAAATCTGAATACAGACACACGAATCTTTTTACGCACACACAGATTGAGATACGCACACACAAATAATATTGGAACAATAATACCCCCATAGCCGACCCCTGGTCTAGCTGATGCACACCTGACCGTGAACCTAGCAAAGTGTGAGTTTGCCAAGGCCACCGTCACCTACCTGGGTAAGGTGGTGGGGCAGGGAAATGTGCGGGCAGTACAGGCTAAGGTGGCTGCAATCGGGCAGTATCCAGTGCCAGCAACCAAAAAGGAACTTCAGCGCTTTCTGGGTCTTGTGGGGTACTATCGCAGTTTTTGTAAAAACTTTTCGACTGTGGTAGCTCCCCTGACAGATTTGCTGAAAGGGAAAACAACATACATCTGGTCACCATCTTGTCAGCAAGCTTTTGATAACGTTAAAGCTATTCTGTGTTCTTGCAGCTCCACGTATGGACGGTCCCTTCCAACTGCAGGTGGACGCGAGTGACGTGGGTTCAGGTGCGGTGTTATTTCAGAGTGATAGCGGTGTTGACCGTCCCGTGAGTTTCTACTCTAAAAAGTTTAACGCGTTCCAGTTGAACTATTCCGTTATCGAAAAAGAGACACTTGCACTTATCTGGGCTCTGCAGCATTTTGAAGTGTACCTTGATTCTGGCAGTGTTCCTTTGGTGGTCTATACAGACCATAATCCGATAACCTTCTTGCAGTCCGTACAGTGTCCAAACCGCAGATTAATGCGTTGGATTTTGTTTTTGCAAACTTATTGTTTAGATATCCGCCACATTAAAGGAGTTGATAACATTGTGGCTGATGTTCTATCCAGAGCACCTTATTCTTAATCATGTGCCATTTATTGTTTGATCTCTCCGGTCTGCTGTGTCTTTCTTTTCGCTGTCGCTCTTAAATGCTTTTCCAGGCGCCGGAATTGCTGGGTTGCAGCGTGGGGGTTGGTTTGCTGACCGGGGAAGGCAACGAAATTGGTCAGTATGAATTGTACTGTAATTGATTAATTTCATGTAACTAGTGACGGTGGTTAAGTGTTTCAGTTTTGTGCAATGTAGTTGTGCCCTTTCCGGTGTTCCAGTGGGAACCCCGTTTTTATGGGGGGGGGTGTGACGACCCCTCCATCCACTAGTTGTCCCTGCCTTTTCTGCTGCTGATGTGTTTTTCCTTTGCAGGAATCAGGGTGGAGAGGTCGCCTGATTAGCTGATGACCCACACCTGGGCCCGGTGTGGGTCTCTCTTTAAAACGCTTCACTCCTGCTAGGGCTGTTCGATTTTGCCCAAAAATAAAATCTCGATTTTTTTCTCTCAAAATCCGATTTTCGATTACGATTACGATTATTTTGTGAATTGACAAAAGGCAAAGAAATGATTTCAAATATGCTGTTTTTTTATTGAACATTTGCCCCATTGGGCTTTAAGTGCAAACTTTGCTCTTATTAAACCAAAAATGAATGAATAAAGTGCAAAACTCTGTAAAATAAGTTGAAAAAAAGTTTTAAAAAATATAATAAAATATAAAGTTTTATCTCTGAAAAAAAAAAAAAATATATATAATATGTGTGCAGACAAGGTTAAAAAAAAAAAGTGAAAAATCGATTTTTTTACGATTTTCACGTTTTAACATCGTTCTAATTACATAATCGCGATTACGATTTAAAATCGATTAATCGAACAGCCCTAACTCCTGCTTGTCTCTCTCTCTCTCTGGTCTGGTCCGGCACGGCCGCTGCTGTTTGTATTTTGGTTGTTCTTTTCACACATTCATACATGCTCACACTACTGATTACTGACTTATCTTAATTATCTTTTGTTAATAAATTTCCTTTTTATACTGTCATCCTGGTCTCGTCTCCCTCCTTGTCGCTGCCTATGAGCCGGGCTGTGACATAATAAAAAGACATTTTTACAAGTTTCCTTGATATGACATGCTCCAGGACATGGGGAAACATATACTCCAATGACCCAGGGGTCTCAAGTCTCACGCATTGAGCGTGAGACACGGATTTCAGGTTTCACCTGCAAGTACCACCCCCCGCCCCCTAAAAAAAAAATCTCACTCCAAGCAAACTTAAAAACTTGAGTCCTGAATGACCCCTAATTAAATCATTTAAAGTGTTTCCCACTCATTTACTGATACTCAGCAGCCATAGTGCCTAACAGGGATTCAGAGGTAAAGAAGTGACAGATCCTCTTTAAATTGTAAATAAAAGATATAAGCTGCCTGCCCAAACTTTAATGTATAGAGCTCACTTCATCCATAAAACATGCATTACTAAATGCACAGGACTAATTCACATCGATCATCATCAAGCACCTTAAAGGAGCATGAGGCTCCTTTTAAGAAATGAGACTCTCTAGCGCCACCCTTCACCACGACGGCCGTCGGCGGTACTGCAGCCAACAGTGAAGCCGGCACGGGAGAACGGGGAGAACGCGCATGCAGCGTCATGTGACGTCACATCCGCAGCCCAGCGCGGGATATTCGGCCCCACAATTGCAGCACATTTTGCAGCACACAGCCTGTTCAAGGCAACGGAGAGATACACTAGAGGGCTCATTGTTTTTGGTTTGGAACGCTTCATCTGACATTATTACTAGAAAACTTAAAACGTATACACATTTTTTTCATAAATCCTGCCTCTATCCTGCCTCATGCTCCTTTTAGTGGAGCGGCTAAGAGTGGATTTTAGTTAGAATCGTGCATTTGGTGATACAAGCATGAAAATTGGCACGAAGTCTCCATGGGTCACTTGACAAGAAAATTGGTCGGGCCACTTGAAATTTCAAGTTGGCTGCCATTTTTCAAGATGGCCGCCACCTTGGTCGATCAATTAAGTGATGTAATTGTTTGGTTGGTGATATAGGCATGAAAATTGGCATGAGCAGTCTCCATGGGTTACTTGACCAGAAACTGCTCACAGCCACTTGAAATTTCAAGATGGCAGCCATTCTTTGAGATTGCCACCTGGATTTTTAAATAATATATTTTCCCATGTTAATTTGAGCTCCTAAAAAGGCCAAGAGTGGATTTTTTTACTGTATTTTGTCTAACTCTTCACCCTTGACCTGTCTGATGTGGTAAAACCTAAGTTGCCTCCTAACGGCATAACTCTCAGGGTTCAGTGAAGTGCACAAGCTCCCTTACCACGAAACGGCTTCAATTTCATCATACATATAAGCCTAACTATATTTTAGATACGTCTAAAATATAGTTATATGAATGATAACATCTCCCATATGCCTCAAAAAAGTAAATTTATAATCTTGAATAGATAATATAATGCAGTCAAACCAGCCATGACTCACCCTATACCCTAATGTTTGTTTATAAAGACTGCTTAGTCTTCTTTCTTTCTTTCTTTCTTTCTTTCTTTCTTTCTTTCTTTCTTTCTTTCTTTCTTTCTTTCTTTCTTTCTTTCTTTCTTTCTTTCTTTCTTTCTTTCTTTCTTTCTTTCTTTCTTTCTTTCTTTCTTTCTTTCTTCCTTCCTTCCTTCCTTCGCCACAGTGGGCATACATGCCCTCATTCTTTCGTGCATTAAAAACATCACTCTAAACACAGTGTGTCCATACTTCACACAAAATACCTAGGGTTGTTATTTTTTTTTTATTAGCTTTTGTTCATTTGCAAATGTCCATATTCTTAATAACAATGTGGATACTAACAGAACTGTGAGAAAAAAGTGGCCCGACTCATAACCAATCGCCAAACACGCCCCAACACATGCCACACTGGAATTTTAAAGAAAGTAAAATACAGTATGTTGTAAAATATGAACTAAGAGGGAACTTGCAGATCTAAGGCAGAAATGACACCATAACAGCTTTATCCTGTGAATATAATACTCCTGCGTCTCTGGCAATACTATTCAATGAAAAGATGCAGATGCATTAATTCCACAACTGCATCAGAAACGGCTCAAATGGGCGTAATTGGATGCGCATGCGCACCAATGGCTCGTTGACGTGTTCAGTATTTACCGCCAGGTGGCGCTGCGTTGCTACTTTTGTGCTTGAAAGAAAATAAATTCCAGTCCAGTGCAATGTAATTCACTTTATTTAAACCCAAATAAAGTAATCTGGAAGAACATGGTGTTCCTTCTTTTGTGCACCACATTGAAATCAAATGATGTATCAGAAATAACAAAGAGATTAGTTTTACTCAGTTATGCTAAAAATAATTTGTCAGTAAAAAATAACTGTACAGTTATACAGGTAAATACTACGACGGAGTATTAGGGCCAAACTAAGAAAAAAAAAAAAGGAAATTACGAAAATAAAGTCATAATAATATGAGAATAAAGTCGTAAAATTGCGAGAATAAAGTCATAATGTTGCGAGAATAAAGTCGTAATATTACGAGAATAAAGTTGTAATATTTTGAGAATAAATTCACAATATTACGAGAATAAAGTTGTGATGTTAAATATATTATAAATATATAAATATAACTTCACAAGATGCTCAATATTCAACATTTTGCAGCAGAGTTCTCATAAAGTACCACTTTATTCTTGTACTATTACGACTCTATTCTCATAAATTACGACTTTATTCTCGTAATGTTACGACTTTATTCTCTTAATATGACGACTTTATTCTATTACGACTTTATTCTCGCAACATTATGACTTTATTCTCATAATTTTACGACTTTATTCTCATTATATTATGACTTTATTCTCGTAATTTCCATTTTTTTTTGTCTTAGTTTGGCCCTAATACTCCGTCGTAAAATACAGGACTGTCTCAGAAAATTTGAATATTTTGATAAAGTTCTTTATTTTCTGTAATGCAATTAAAAAAACAAAAATGTCATACATTCTGGATTCATTACAAATCAACTGAAATATTGCAAGCCTTTTATTATTTTAATATTGCTGATTATGGTTTACAGTTTAAGATTAAGATTCACAGAATATTCACATTTTTTGAGATAGGATATTTGAGTTTTCTTAAGCTGTAAACCATGATCAGCAATATTAAAATAACAAAAGGCTTGCAATATTTCAGTTGATTTGTTGATTTGTTATTGTATATTTTCTGAGACAGTCCTGTAGGTGAGGTTACATCTGAAACGTGTGCATGCATTTGGTGTAACTGTAAGAAGGGCACAGAAGACGACAGAGTCGTCACCAGGTGCAGACCGAAGCACAAACAAGAAGCACGCAGAGCCGTGATCCACTTTCGTATCTTGTGAAAATATTGCACGTGAGTGCAGCAGAGGGAGCTTGTTTGACAACAGATCCCTTATCTCGCAGGGCTGCACCACTGCAGCTTCAGCAGGTGTTTGAAAGTTTAAACATCACATGTTCTGTGGTTCAGTCATCATAAAGCAACATGGGAACTTATGGTTCTGTTTAAAGATGTCAGTCTTTACCAGAGGTGTCAAGTAACGAAGTACAAATACTTTGTTACCTTACTTAAGTAGACATTTTGGTTATCTATACTTCACTGGAGTAATTATTTTTCAGACGACTTTTTACTTTTACTCCTTACATTTTCACGCAATTATCTGTACTTTTTACTCCTTACATTTTAAAAACAGCCTCGTTACTCTATTTCATTTCGGCCTTTAAAAAAATCTATCCAGTTAAATTGCTCCATCCGGATAGAGTGAATTTGGTTGTGGTTGTTTCAGATGTTCTTGTCCAGTTTTGTTCTTACATCCGTTCCCTCAGATTCCTGCAACTAAACTTGGATGTACATTCCAATAAAGGTTAGGATAAATGATAACATGCCTCTGAAGTTTGACTTTTTGCACCATTACAATACTTATAGGCAACTAGTCATCGTATCTGCTGCTCTCTGAAACACATGTTAATGCTCAATAGTACACATATATGCTTCTTTAATATATTTACATTATACTAAGATACATTCATTTTCAATGGCTTTTGTCCTTAATGGCTTTTTTCCCCCTTACTTTACTTTTACTTTTATACTTCAAGTAGTTTTGAAAACAGTACTTTTATACTTTTACTTGAGTAAAAAACTTTCAACTTTCAACTTCTACAGGAGTATTTTTAAACTCTAGTATCTATACTTCTACCTGAGTAATGAATGTGAATACTGAAGACACCTCTGGTCTTTACTGAACAAAACTGTTACTTTTACTAGTAGTGAAAGTTGCTTATTGAAAATATATTTCTGTTCATTACATCAAGCTGAATACAAATCTGGGTGTATTTCTTCTGAGTGAACCATTAGGCCTCGACCTCTGACTCTTGTGGTGTTAATCCTGTTTCCCACTAGTCGACACACACATGCACGCCCCTCTTGACTGATCCCAGACCAGCCCTGGCCCTTCCTGTGTTGTGAATAATTGCGGTCTGCCTTGTAGCATGGATACACCAGGCTAGGAGCTCTAAATATATCCGACTGGTGTGTCTGAAGAGTTCAGCCATGAAGATTGTGTACTTTCGCAAGAAATCGACACCTTACTGTATTCATTTCCTGTCCTATTGTGTGTGAGAGCACTGCCGACACTCCCTGCCCCAGTTATTTAGGTGGATTCACCTGATATTCTTATCTGAAGCCTTAAAATAAGACATGTTGTCTTAATGGCTTTGTTTCTGTCTGTCACTCTTTTTTTAACTTCCACTATTTAAGTGCAGAGTGATGGTCGCACTAAAAAGCAGAAGGTGCGCCTGTCAAAAGTAAGACGTGCAAGAGAAAGCAGACAGACAGGACACGAAAGACCTGCAAGCACAAAAGAATAATCAAGAAACAAAATGGTATTTAAATATTCAGAGCCGTTCAAGTGGCGACAGATCGTTTGAACTTTCATTTAAGTTTCGGGACACATTCCCAGGTCACCTGTTTTCTCTTAGCAGCACATGTCACAGAGTGAGTAAAGATAAACCCAGCTGCTTTTCGTATTCATTTCAGGCAGCACTTGCCATCCCCTTTTTAACTGCAGGCGGTCTGCAACGCCCAGGCTGTCAAATCATCAGGGGCCGATATGAAGCAAACAATTTGTGTGGCTGATGATGCCTGGGAACATTAACATATCTGGGATGTGGCCTCAGTCTTCCTCCCCTAAAGTTACCAACACTCTTTGCAGTGGAAATGGAGAGGTACATTTCTCGGCATGTGTTACTGGAATGAACGCACAAAGCAGCCACAGAGGTAGATGGCAGTCCTGTTCTGTCTTTTCCTAGCGGCAATCTGCTTTTTACTCAAAGATGGTATTGTATTGCACTTGAAGTGGCATGGAAAACCCCATTCCCTCCTCTTCCTCCTCCTCCTCCTCCTCCTCCCCCTATGCCCTTCACAATGAGACAAAGTTCAGTCTGTCTTTCCTCCATTGAGGTTGTGAGACTCTATTTCCCTTTAGGAAAATGTTTTGTAACCTTTGACCCCCAGTAGTGACCTTTTAAACCCACTGGCCCCACCTACGCAATCCCCCACTGACGGTTTAAGGTAAGTGATTTTTCACCAGGGCTGAAACTTCAGTCACGTAACGTTAAACTCAATGTTCCCTCAAACTACACGGGCGAATAAAACAACATTTGGAAAACAAGAAAGACAAAATAGTACGACGGAGTATTAGGGCCAAACTAAGACAAAAAAAATTGGAAATTACGAGAATAAAGTCATAATATTATGAGAATAAAGTTGTAATATTACGAAAATAAAGTCATAATGTTGCGAGAATAAAGTCGAAATAGAATAAAGTCGTAACATTACGAGAATAAAGTCGTAACATTACGAGAATAAAGTCGTAATATTATGAGAACTCTAACAGGAAGAGCATCTTCTCCCTGTGTTAAAATGAGGAATATTGAGCATCTTATGAAGTTATATTTATATATTTATAATATATTTAGTATTATGACTTTATTCTCGTAATATTACGACTTTATTCTCAAAATATTACGACTTTATTCTCAAAATATTATGACTTTATTCTCGTAATTTTACGACTTTATTCTCATATTATTATGACTTTATCCTCGTAATTTACTTTTTTTTGTCTTAGTTTGGCCCTAATACTCGTCGTAAAATAGAGCCAAGTTACATGCAAAAGTAATTTTATTTTTATGTTTGCATTTCACCAGCTGGTACTCAGAGTTTACGAGAAATGTAAGAAAAAACAGACGGTAAAAACCTGTTTCAACATAGTGAGCTGTGTTTTCTTTTCTGTCTTTGGCAGTTAGCGAATAGTTTACTGGAGTTTATTATGAGCGCAAGAGTTTTAGATTAAAATTTCATCTGCAATGAACTGGATGCTTCAGCTGTAATTGATCTAGCGGGATAATAAACTAAGCAAGGTTAAGCTGGAGAGCGTGTATTTGGGTGTCTTATGAACCCCGTCACCTTGTTTGGGGCTGCTCACATCTAAACATTACTGATTCAGTGAGCTGCAAATATGGTTCAGGGAAATATGACATCATGAATCAGAGTCAAATCATTGAGCTTTTCAATATTTTTCTTCATCCAGTTTGACCTTTTGCTACATTTACTGTATCTTGGAAGTGGGATACACAAAACTTTAACACTGATTTCACTCTGCTAAAGAAGGAGGGGAAGTGAAATGTCTCATTCCACCTCCATAAAATCAGGGTATTTGAACAGAAGGACAAGGTTGTAAATAAGTACCAAGTTTAAGCCACCATCAATAGCAAAAACAGCAGTTCATCAACTGACCACTAGGGACTGCTTTGTGTTAAAATGTCCATCTTTGCAGAACAAATAAACATACTTAAAGCTTCATTGAATTTGGTCTCGAGTAGGGCTGGGCGATATGGACCAAAAGTCATATCTCGATATTTTCTAGCTGAATGGCGATACTCGATATATATCGATATTTTTTCTGTGCCATAATTGGGGTTTCCCCCAAAGCATTATAGCATAGCATCTCTGTTAGCTTCATTTTTTTCTGAGGCAAACCCTTAGAAAAACTGTCAGTTTTAATACAAAGCCTTGTGCCAAATGTCACACAGGTTCCTTTATTAACAGAGGTCTGCACAATATCAAAATGTATAAAACAAATGAAATAAAAATAAACTGCCTGCATATATAGAATAAAAATGCTTCTTGAATAAAATAAAACAAATATCCCTTTCCTGCATAACAATTAAATTAAAATACACTGTGCAATTAATACAATGTAGAAACAGTAACAGGCAGACTTTTCCACTGAGGTTGATAGTTGTGCAAATAACAAAACATTTGTGCAAATCTCAAATAAAACATTCAAGTCAATTTGTCACAAAATAAGCTATATCAAAATCATTAAAAAAAAAAATATATATATAAATTTTTTTTTAAATCGATATAAACGATATTGTCTCGTACCATATCGCGTTTGAAAATATATCGATATATATTAAAATCTCGATATATTGCCCAGCCCTAGTCTCGAGAACTTTGACTTAACATAAGATGAGTGTTTTCCAGCCAACTTTCCAGGTCTGCTCTTCTGCCCATTTACAACATAACAGGGAGTACAAGAAAAAAAGAGATGTCAAAACCACTCTGCGGGTGACATCATGATACCCTGTCGAGTAAATTTACAGTCTATGGTCGTACAAGAGCTTTTCTGTGCAGCATCTTTGTGGGATTTTCACTGAAAATAGTCCCGGACCGCTCATGGCCCTGTAACCTCAAGAAAGTGTACTTTAATTCATCTTTCTTTTTATTTTATAAAGATCACAATATGTTTCTTTTAAGTAATATGTCCAGGCAGCAATAGATAAGTAGTATTTGTGCCATGAATAAAGATCACAAGTGAATTAATAGTTTGAATGAATGAATAGTTTATTCCGGTTCCATTACATTATATGCAACTTAACTTGTGTGCATGTAACTGACAAAACATTATCATACATATTTACACTAATCAGTTTCACACAATTAACAATAACACACCAACTCTGTGTAACTGAAAAAGGAGGAGGCTGAAGCCAAAGCTTATTTTTGCCTCTCCTGTCCCTTCCAAAAGATAACCCAGTTTATTGTTAATACAAAAGAAAAGAAAATTTACTCTAAAAACGTATAGAAACGTAATTCTCGTCAGTTGTGTGAAATAAGACCTGGAAACAGGCATTGTGGCATAGAATTCTCAAATTGGTTTAATTCACCGTATGAATTGTTACAGATTACTTTTGTAATAATGTATTTGACCCGGTCTTTGTACATTTTGATCGTATAGAAACGTAATTCTTGCCATTGTAAGATGAGATAGATGAATATAACTGTACAGAGATGTGTACCTGCTGTGCCCTTACTTTTTAACAACTTGTGCTTTTTATTATTTCACCTATTTTCTGATCATTTTATTTCATTTTATTTGTTATCTATTGTTTAATTGTGTCTTGCTGCTTTTAATGTTGATGTAAAGCTCTTTGAATTACCTTGTGTTGAATTGTGCTATACAAATAAACTTACCTTGCCTAAATCGCTCTGCATAATTAAATTATATTCAAATCATGTTGCATTGTAATCCTTAATTATTTTGTCTTTCAATATTTTTTTTAAACTCAACAGAGATCTACATAATTTTAGTTCATCACAAAGTCCATCCCTTAATTTGACTTCCAAAAATGAAACACATCTGTATTTAACATCAGTCCTCGCATAACATGTTTCAAAGACCCATAGCCTTCTTAAAGTATAATTTGTCTCTTTTAATCTAAAGAAATATTGAATACAAGTAGTTTAAGTAAAAAAAAAAAAGAAAATACAAAATCTGGGAGATACTAGATTATGTTCTTTCATCTATTTAACCTTCATGCCAGTTGAAACGCGGTGCAGGTGAAGCCTCCAGGTTTCACGTCCCAGTGAGCTTGCGTATACAGTTGCTTCATTGTCCCATTCATCACTTATTATGTGGAAATCTGGGGAAATACATACAAAACAATCACAGACCTGATGTTTATCTTACAAAAAAGAGCCATTAGAGTTATAAACATCCATAATACAATAATACAATAATAAACAAAGCAGATTATCGAGAACCAGATTATTTGTAAATTCAAATGTGCTTAAATTCAGAGATTTAGTGGACCTTAAAACAACGCAATTTATGTTTAAAATCAACAATAAAATACTTCCTGGCAGTATTCAGAAGGTCTTCCAAAGCAGAGTTAGCCAATATGAACTCAGGGGAACATTTATGTTCAGGAAAACAAAGGCAAGAACCAACATTAAACAACGATGCATTTCAGTGACAGAAATTAATCTGTGGAACAGTTTAGATACAGAAATGAAAATGTGTAGCACGTTATTACAATTCAAAAGCACCTACAGTATAAATACAAAATGACTAATACATATAAAACAAAGGGATAATACACATAGGCATGTACCTATGGACATGTGTATGTATGTATGTATATATGCGTATGTATATATATGTTATTTATATATATATATATATATATATATATATATATATATATATATATATATATATATATATATATATATATATATATATATATACATGCAATGGACTGGTGACCTGTCCAGGGTGAACCCCTGCCTCTCGTCTCTCGCTCCAGCAGACCCCCGTGACCCTGCAAAGGATAAAGCGGGTATAGATAATGGATGGATGTACAGTATGTATTATGGCTTATATAAATACTGTATGGAATTATATTTATTAATGACATTGCACTAGTTTATGAACGCTAACATTTTTTTTGTGAAAAGGGGAGGCGTCATAAGCTTAGGCTTCAGTCTACACCTTTTGGTCCTTGGTTTTAGTTTAAATTGTATATATACAGGACTGTCTCCGAAAATTTGAATGTTGTGATAAAGTCCTTTATTTTCTGTAATGCAAAAATGTCATACATTCTGGATTCATTACAAATCAACTGAAATATTGCAAGCCTTTTATTATTTTAATATTGCTGATCATGGCTTACAGCTTAAAGGAGCATGAGGCTCCTTTAAGCTTCTTACGCTTCATCTGACATTATTACTAGAAAACTTAAAACGTATACGAATTTTTTTCATAAATCCTGCCTCATGCTCCTTTAAGAAAACTCAAATATCCTATCTCAAAAAATTTGAATATTCTGGGAATCTTAATCTTAAACTGTAAGCCATAATCAGCAATATTAAAATAATAAAAGGCTTGCAATATTTCAGTTGATTTGTAATGAATCCAGAATGTATGACATCTTTTTGTCATCATTTAGTTTTTTTAATTGCATTACAGAAAATAAAGAACTTTATCACAATATTCTAATTTTCTAATATTTTCTAATTTTCTGAGACAGTCCTGTATATATGTATATATATATATATATATATATATATATATATATATATATATATATATATATATATATATATATATATATATATATATACATACATACATACATACATACATACATACATACATACATACATACATACATACATACATACATACATATATATATTCATGTATATATATATATACATGAAAAAAGTAACTAAGTAAAAGTAGAAATACCATAACTGAAAGACTTTGGTAAAAGTTAAAGTCACTCATAAGAAAATTACCTGAGTAAAAGTCTTAAAGTAGCTCAAATATCGTAGATATCGTGTATCGTGATATTATTGTTATCGTGGGCCACATATATATATATATATATATATATATATATATATATATATATATATATATATATATATATATATATATATATATATATATATATATATATATATATATATATATATTTGTATATACCAAAAAGTTATATATATATTTTTGTATAACACTGCAGATTTCCACCTGTACTTTGTGCTGTTTGTGTTGTGAATGGAAGGACCAATAACCAGGACCAGTGTGCTGGTCCGCCCCCCGCCGGCTGCAGCGCCGCTGCTTCAGTCCAGTCTGGCTGCAGCGCCGCCGCCATGCTGAGCTGAGACACGGCGACACACCGAACCCTCGGCACGCTGCACCTCCGCTCCGCAAAACACAACACGGGGGAAGAGGAAAACAGAGCAAGGCATCCCCACGGTGAGTTCGGGTCTTCCCCAGGACCCCGGAACGGGCTGAAATCAGCGCGGAATCGCCCCCGAAACCAACGCCGGCCGGCCGGGGAGTTTTACTTTCCGTGCTCGTGTGTCCCGTCGCGGAGCGCCAGCTCAGCTGCACTTGTTGCTCTGCGGATATGAACCTCCATCGAGCCCAAAAACCATTCAAATCCATTTAAAATCTAACTTTATTCTTGAGTCTGTCAACTCTTTCTTTTTTTTTTTTTTTTGCATGTTTTCAGTGGCGTCAATTCAGTGGAAGCTAAGGTATGGCAAGGTTACAGTCACAGAACTTAACTAGAGTATCAATCAACACGTCCAGCAAATACTCATCACAGAAGTCTGCTATGGAGCTTATCTGTGTGGTCAAGAAAACTGGAACTTTTTCAAATGCAGTCTCGCTCACTGCAAAAACTCAAAATCTTACCAGGAATATTTGTCTTATTTCTAGTTAAAATGTCTCATTTTTAGTCAAAAAATCTCATTACACTTAAAACAAGAGTCATTACCAGAAAAATAACTTGTTATTTGACCATTTTCACCTGTTTCCAGTAAATTTTCACTTGAAATAAGTAGAAAAATCAGCCAGTGGGACAAGATTTATCTTCTTATTACAAGCAAAAAATCTTGTTTCACTGGCAGATTTTTCTACTTATTTCAAGTGAAAATCTACTTGAAACAGGTGAAAATTGTTGTTTTTTCCAGTGATGAGTCTTGTTTTAAGTGTAATGAGATTTTTTTTTACTAAAATTACACATTTTAACTAGAAATAAGACAAATATTTCTTGTTAAGATTTTGAGTTTTTGCAGTGATCCATTTTACTTATCCTGTGAAGGACAGAGTCCTCTTCTCATCACAAGCAAAACAATCTTGTTCCATTGGCAGATTTTTCTACTTATTCCAAGTGAAAATCTATTTGAAACAGGTGAAAATGGTTGTTTTTTGAGTCTTGTCTGAAATGTAATGAGATTAAAAAAAAAAAAAGAGACAGTTTTTGCAGTGTATAATAACTAGTGAAATCGATCATGTTGTTCTTATTTGCATTTGTAGTTATTCCATAAATGTATTTAAAAAAACAAACATTTACATTTAACCGTTGAAGCAAAGGTGTGGCGGCTGCCGTACCTTCATACCCAATTGACGCCCCTGCATGTTTTAAAGCCGGCTTGTAGATAAATCGATGCAGAGGAGGCGTCTCTCCTCTCCACCTCCTCACAGCTGAAATGTCCGCAGAAAGAAAATAACAAAGTATTCACTATATTGCGTACCCACGTGTCTTTTTAAACCTTAAAATACACTTTTACCATGTGCGTTTTCAGTCAGTTTATTGACAGCCCAAAAGCATACAGTTTAGATGATGGAGAAGAAATTAAACACCTTTTTCTGCTTCTGAAATAGTGTTATAATGAGAAATAAGATGTTATGAAATTGATTTTCTATGTCACCATTTGCCTAAAGTAAAACCTATTTGACTCCTGGCAGCATATTCAGAGTACATTACCATCCTGTGCTTTCTGTTGGCTGGTTTTGACCTCAAAGCTAAGCAAAGCAGAGGCTAACTTGAGGACTGTGGCTTATGGCTTCTTCCGTCATCACCTGTTAATCTTGTTTTTGGTGCAACAAGTGTCATAAAGTTTAAAAAAAAAAAGGGCACTGCCATTTACTGAGCCAGAGGTTTGAGACTTTGTTGCTTACTTCGTCTGAAAATGGGTCTAGCCAGTGTTCTGTATTAGAAAACCAAATGGATAACAAAATACTGTCTTTTAAGAGGTAAAACTTGAGAATTTAAACGTTTTTGTTTCTTATTTTATTACTAAATTGTCACGATTGCAGGAAATGCTTGAATGACCGATAGGAATGGGTGATATTTTACCGTTCACGATAAACCGTCAAAAAAATTCCCCACGGTAAGAATTTTTCATCTCGCGGTAAAAACGGTAAATTCCTGTTGATGATGTTTTTGTGTAAGGAAGGAAGGAAGGAAGGATGGAAGAAAGTAATTGAGCCTGAAAGAAAGAAAGAAAGAAAGAAAGAAAGAAAGAAAGAAAGAAAGAAAGAAAGAAAGAAAGAAAGAAAGAAAGAAAGAAAGAAAGAAAGAAAGAAATGAGCCAGAAAGAAAGAAAGAAAGAAAAAAGGATAAATTCCCGTTGATGACATTTTTGTGTAACAAACATGGCGGATCTGAGAGCGAGATAGATTTATAGTTAAAAAGGTGGAGTTGAATTGGTATTTTTTTTATCGCCATTTTTATCGTTATCGGGATAAATGCCAGAAATTATCATGATACATTTTTTAGTCCATACCGCCCATCCCTAATGACCGAGTGCTCCTCATTTTTGGGTCAAGAAATGCCCCTCTCACGATACACAAGCTTCGTTTACATTGAATTTTGGGACATGCAGCTATTGTGGTTTATTTTCATTTAAATACAACTGTTTTGCTTTCTGAATCTTTCTCCGCAGCTTCGTTAACAGAGGTGTCAGGAAGTACAAATACTTTGTTACCTTACTTAAGTAGAAATTTTGGTTATCTCTACTTCACTGGAGTAATTATTTTTCAGACGACTTTTTACTTTTACTCCTTACATTTTCACGCAATTATCTGTACTTTTTACTCCTTACATTTTAAAAACAGCCTCGTTACTCTATTTCATTTCGGTCTTTAAAAAAACTATCCAGTTAAATTGCTCCATCCGGATAGAGTGAATTTGGTTGTGGTTGTTTCAGATGTTCTTGTCCAGTTTTGTTCTTACATCCGTTCCCTCAGATTCCTGCAACTAAACTTGGATGTACATTCCAATAAAGGTTAGGATAAATGATAACATGAACATGAAGTTTGACTTTTTGCACCATTACAATACTTATAGGAAACTAGTCATCATATCTGCTGCTCTCTGAAACCCATGTTAATGCTCAATAGTACACATATATGCTTCTTTAATATATTTGCATTATACTAAGATACATTCATTTTCAATGGCTTTTGTCCCTAATGGCTTTTTCCCCCTTACATTACTTTTACTTTTATACTTAAGTAGTTTTGAAACCAGTACTTTTATACTTTTACTTGAGTAAAAAACTTGAGATGATACTTTATATTTTTAAACTCTAGTAATGAATGTGAATACTTTTGACACCTCTGTTCGTTAGTGACACGCGGCGCCCCGCCTCTCCCTCCTCGTCGCTCAGCTCTGGGGGCTCTGACATCCCCTTCCCCTCGCGAGCTCAATAAGTAATTCTTCTGCATCATCGATTTCCATTCCACAGGTCCTTGGCAGGGTTGCATCAGGCGTTGGGGGCGGCCGCCCGGATCTTGTCAGTCTGATGGCCCGGCTGGCAAATTGCAGCCGGCCAGAATCATGTCAGCCAGGCCCCGAGGGGAATCCAGATAGCTCGCCAGAACAGGATATTGCTGCGTGATGATTCACCAGCAGCAGACAAATCATTAAGCCACCGGCTGCACGCCGCTGAGCGGTTCGGGCCCTTCTGTCCGTCACTCCAAGTCTCCCTCAGGTTAGAGGCGTATCCGTGTCGGAGTTGCCTCTTGTGGATTTTGGTATTTGGAAATCTTTTTTGCTAAATCTCTTATTATTTTCCTTGGGCAGGTTGCGTGAAACGCTGAATAAATATGGGAGTCCAGCTTCGTGTGTAGTATCTAATAGGAATGGGAGATATTTTACAGTTCACGATAAACCGTCAAAAAAATTCCCCACGGTAAGAATTTATCATCTCACGGTAAAAACGATAAATTCCTGTTGATGAAGTTTTGTGTAAAACTGATTTATGGTTCTGTGTTAAATCCATGCACAACGTACGTGTGCGTGAAGGAAGGAAGGAAGGAATGATATGAGCCTGAAGAAAGAAAGTAAGAAAGATGAGCCTGAAAGAAAGAAAGAAAGAAAGAAAGAAAGAAAGAAAGAAAGAAAGAAAGAAAGAAAGAAAGATATGAGCCTGAAGAAGAAAGAAAGAAAGAAAGAAAGAAAGAAAGAAAGATATGAGCCTGAAAGAAAGAAATGAGCCTAAAAGAAAGAAATTAGCCTGAAAGAAAGAAAGAAAGAAAGAAAGAAAGAAAGAAATGAGCCAGAAAGAAAGAAAGAAAGAAAGAAAGAAAGAAAGAAAGATATGAGCCTGAAAGGAAGAAATTAGCCTGAAAGAAAGAGAAAGAAAGAAAGAAAGAAAGAAATGAGCCTGAAAGAAAGAGAAAGAAAGAAAGAAAGAAAGAAAGATATGAGCCAGAAAGAAAGAAAGAAAGAAAGAAAGATATGAGCCTGAAAGAAAGAAAGAAAGAAAGAAAGAAAGAAAGAAAGAAAGAAAGAAAGAAAGAAAGAAATGAGCCTGAAAGAAAGAAAGAAAGAAAGAAAGAAAGAAAGAAATGAGCCTGAAAGAAAGAAAGAAAGAAAGAAAGAAAGATATGAGCCTGAAAGAAAGAAAGAAAGAAAGAAAGAAAGAAAGAAAGAAAGAAAGAAAGAAAGAAAGAAAGAAAGAAAGAAAGAAAGAAAGAAAGATATGAGCCAGAAAGAAAGAGAAAGAAAGAAAGAAAGAAAGAAAGAAATGAGCCTGAAAGGAAGAAATTAGCCTGAAAGAAAGAAAGAAAGAAAGAAATGAGCCTGAAAGAAAGAAAGAAAGAAAGAAATGAGCCAGAAAGAAAGAAAGAAAGAAAGAAAGAAAGAAAGAAAGAAAGAAAGAAAGAAAGAAAGAAAATTTTAAATTTCTATTAATTGTATGTTTGTTTAAGTTTTTTATGTAAAAATTCCCAAAAGTGATTCAACTGATGCTCAAACTGAACTTTTTTTTGTTTTGGAGACGCTAGTTCACTTTTAGAGGAAGCACGGGTTTCTCATGCGCTAAATTAAATTATACAGAATGCTCTTGCTTAATAATCTTAGAATCACGCAAGCCCGTCTCAAGAGTTCATTTTCTTTCTATTTTTAATCATTAATTAATTTAATTATGGTTAGAGAAAGGGAGATTTTGTCTGGAAACACAAAGCTGAAGACAGCCTTGTTTTTAAACATGAACTTTCTGCAGAAATGGCATTTTGTTTTGGATGTTAGTGGTTATTTACTTGGATGCCTTTTCTTGAGGTTTCAGATCTTGGTCTCTTTCACTCTTGAAAAAAGCTGGAGCGTTGGAGTTCTTACTGGAGCGTATCCAATGCTGCATATTAGGAATGGGTGATATTTTACCGTTCACGATATACCGTCAAAAAATTCTCACGATAAGAATTTGTATCTCACGGTAAAAATGATAAATTCCCGTTGATGATGTTTTTGTGTAAAACTGATTTATGGTTCTGTGTTAAATCCACGCACAACGTACGTGAAGGAAGGAAGGAAGGAAGGAAGGAAGGAAGGAAGGAAGGAAGGAAGGAAGGAAGGAAGGAAGGAAGGAAGGAAGGAAGGAAGGAAGGAAGGAAGGAAGGAAGGAAGGAAGGAAGGAAGGAAGGAAGGAAGGAAGGGAAGGAGGAAGGAAGGAAGGAAGGGAGGAAGGGAGGAAGGAAGGGAGACAAGAGGAAGGGAAAGAAGGAAGGAAGGAGAGAGCAGGAGGAAAGAAGGAAGGAAGGGAAAAAAGAAGGAAGTGAAGGAAGGAAGGAAGGAAGGAAGGAAGGAAGAAAACAAGGAAAGGAGGAAGAAAGGGGAGACAAGAGGAAGGGAAGAAGGAAGGAGAGAGCAGGAGGAAAGAAGGAAGGAAGGGAAAAAAGAAGCAAGGAAGGAAGGAAGGAAATGAGCCTGAAAGAAAGAAAGAGAAAAAAAAAAAGGATAAATTCCCATTGATGACGTTTTGTGTAACAAACATGGCGGATCTGAGAGCGAGATAGATTTATAGTTAAAAAGATGGAGTTGAATTGGTATTTTTTTATTGTTATCGGGATAAATGCCAGAAATGATCGTGATACATTTTTTAGTCCCATACCGCCCATCCTACTGCAAATAGGCGGCTGGCATTAAGAGTGCATCCCCCTCTTAAGATCCCACTGTCAGAGATGCTAGATCTCCTTGTCTTGGGTCGTTTTCCCAGTCACTTGCACTGAAGTGATTGGAAAAGAAACCAGTAAATGCTCTGGTGGGAGCACTCCATCTCCTGCTGGGGACGTTGCTGTAAAAGGTGGTGCCTTTTCCTCAGACATCCACCGTCCTATTGTTCCCACCTGCTCATTAGCAAGCAGATTTCTTCCCCAGGCATACGAGTCTGTAAACATTATTCGTCTCATTTGGAAGCCACGCACACAGAGCAGTGCTAATCACCTTACAGATGTCATTGTTTAAGGTCTGCAGGAAATAGAGTTTGATCTTCCAGCAACCTCATGGTGACGGTCCTGCAGGAGGGTGGATGTCAAGGGCCGGCCTGGGGGTCCGTGTACTTCACGGCCATCCGTTTTTTGTTTTGAAATGACAGAATAAAAATAGAGAAATAATCCAAAATGTGTTTTTTTGGATCAGGTTAAGGAGGAGACCTGAGCTCAGTGCAGGGCCCTCCCGGGTTGGTAGAGGATGGCAATGCCCCAGGGACTGTCAGTAGGTAGGAGCACTGGGTGATAAAATGGGGAAAAAACCGGGATAAAAATATTAAAAAAAAAAAAAAAAATAATCCAAAATAATCCGTTTCACATCTTTTGTTTTGATAATAAAAAACGGAAAACGGATCGTTACCCATTATCCTTTATCCGTTATCCGATTTCATTGATGTGTTGAAAATCGAAATTGGGAATTAAAACAGCGAGTGGAAAACTCTTTTCTCTATTTCCTATTCGTTTCCAAGGATAATGAAAACAAGGATTGAACAAATGGGGGGATTGCACATGCGCAGTAATAAATGAAGAAAGTTGTTTCTGGTTCTTTTGTTGATCAGATTGAAAATTAACAGTTTTAGATTTTTTTAATGTTGAAACAGAAAATAAATCAAATCTGAAACCATGAGTTTAATCTGTAATCTGTCATGAAACTGCAGTGATGTTGTGACAGTCCATTCAGCTGCAGCGTCCAATCAATAACATGTACTGAACTCTAACATAGTGCCCCCCTGTTGGAAATGAATAGGAAATAGAGAAAAGAGTTTTCCACTCGCTGTTTAATTCCCAATTTCGGTTTCAAACACATCAATTAGGGCTGGGCGATATGGACCAAAAGTCATATCTCAATATTTTCTAGCTGAATGGCGATACTCGATATATATCTCGATATTTTTTCTGTGCCTTAATTGGGGTTTCCCCCAAAGCATTATAGCATAGCATCTCTGTAGCATCCCTGTTAGCATCTCTGGTTAGCTTCATTTTTTTTCTGAGGCAAACCCTTAAAAAAACAGTCAGTTTTAATACAAAGCCTCGTGCCAAATGTCACACAGGTACTTTATTAACAGAGGTCTGCACCATATCAAAATGTATAAAACAAATGAAATAAAAATAAACTGCCTGCATATATAGAATAAAAAATGCTTCTTGAATAAAATAAAACAAATATCCCTTTCCTGCATAACAATTAAATTAAAATACACTGTGCAATTAATACAATGTAGACGGTAACAGGCAGACTTTTCCACTGAGGTTGACAGTTGTGCAAATAACAAAACATTTGTGCAAATCTCAAATAAAACATTCAAGTCAATTTGTCACAGAATAAGCTATATCAAAATCATAAAAAAAAGTAAAAAAAAAAAAATATATATATTATTTTTTTTTTTTTTAAATCGATATAAACGATATTGTCTCGTACCATATCGTGTTTGAAAATATATCGATATATATTAAAATCTCGATATATCGCCCAGCCCTAACATCAATGAAAACGGATAATGGATAGCGATCCGTTTTCCGTTTTTTATTATCAAAACAAAAGATGGGAAACGGATTATTTTGGATTATTTCTCTATATTTATTTTGTCATTTCAAAACAAAAAACGGATGGCCGCGGAAGTCCACGGACCCCTGTGCTTCACCGATGTCCTGGGCTGTCCTCAAAGACACCCCCCCCCACCTCCATCCCTGCCACACCCCCCGGTCGTACCCCCTGCACCCTCACGCTGGCAAATAAGGAAGCATCTGGCTCCATTATCAGCAGCAGGCAGTTGCACGTGTCGGCACTTTGCTTGTGCGTTACTGGTCTTCGGATAATACGCCGCTTGCATTCCAGAGATGTCTCAGCAAAAACTGTCTCGTGATTGACTGGTGGTTTCAAATTAACGTGTGTGAAGATGAAAACGGCGGACGTCGAGCTCAGTTTCATGTTTTTCTTTGCTTTGGGGATAATAAAGCGACGGAACATTCCCCTGCGAGGCTTGGCTGACGTGTTCATCCACCTTAGAGCCGGCGTTGCATAAGGAACCGGATTGTTGTGTGCTATTAAATAATCACGTTAATGGAAAATAGAGAGAAAAAAAAAAAAAAAGCACAAACAACTATGACCGTCGGTGCTGAGAGTGCAGGAAGTTCGCTTGCCGCGTCGCTCACGGCTTACTTGATGTTTTGAAAAGGTGCCCAGCGTTGCTGAGAGCAGGGAGCTGGAAGGGAATGATGTGAAGAGAGAAAGTGAGGCCACGTACAGTACAGTCTGTTGTCGTGGAGAATATTATGGTCTGAGGCAGCTGGTTGGGGATGTTTTCCATCTTTATCAAATTGTAGTCTGTCTTTGAGTGATAAAGATGATAGTTTTGCATATAGAGCATGTTTGAGGCTCGATTTTAAAGTTATAGGGGTTTTATTCCTTGTATTTGCTTGTTGCTGCTTCCTCTTGGATTTGCATTTGCAGGAAAAGTCCCTGTGTCACTGATTCAGTCCCCTGTGGATGCAGAGTTTACCTGTGTGACGCAGGCGTTTGCAGGCATGTTTTGGGATGCAGCATCTTTTTTTTTTTATTGAACAGAATTTTTTAAACAAGAAAAACACACTTTATACAAAACTACTAGTAGAGTAAATATAAGAAAAAAGACATCCAGGAGGTTTTATGAACAAGAGACATATAAACAAAAATAAGAGACAAGTAAAGTCAATACGAAGGATCAGTAAGGCGATTACAAAGCAAATAGCATCGACATTTCGGAAAGTGACTTAAAATAAAAGATACTTTGATATATCGGTTACTAATTTTTTGCAGAGTTATTTGACTTAATATTTTTTAAAGAAAGAAAAAAACTTTTGAAATCATTTATAAAAAAAATGGAAAGAGGGCTTCATTTTTCTCCACTTACAACAATGTATGTGGTATTTAGCCAGTAAGAGGATGACATTAACTAAGAAGGACAGTGATTTGTCAATAGTATCTATATAAAAAATAATGTTAACGATTTCTAATTTGGAATGTCATTTATTTTTAAAGATAGCCAATTTCTAATTTCTTGCCAAAAATTTTTTGAGACAGGACACGATAAAAACATGTGATCAAGTGATTCTTCCGATTCATTGCAAAAAACACAGGGGTCAACTTCAAATTTAAATCTACGTCTCAAGAATTCAGCGGTTGGATACATTTTATTGATCAATTTAAAATGAGTTTCCTTGACTTTGGGGGGAATGGGCCATTTGATATAGTTTGAGTGGGATGCAGCATCTGGACCTGCTGTCTTCATTCGGTGTCTTTTTTTTATCTAAAGGAGAGGCAAAAATGTGCCCTCAACAATAGCCACACTCCTACAGACACACAACACGCTAACCTCAGCCCCCTCCCCCTGTCCCCTGTCCTCACCCCCTTACCCGCCACCCCGAGTTCCCCTTCCCCCCTCCTCAGCGATTGTGTGCATTGATGGTTTCTGGAGGCGCTGTCCGTGCAGCGCCGCTCTCCACCGGCGAGCAGCGTTTGACTGCAGTGACACGAGGAAATGCAGTCCTTGTGAGGTGCAGACGTGTGTGTCTGCCACTTGCAGCAGCCCCGAATGAAATGGGTCTTGAATGGGGAGAAAGACCCTCCGGCATCTGAAGCATCACCCTGCTTTTATTTCATTTTTTCCTGGAGCATGTTTTTAAAGGGTTAGAGGGAGACCGACCGAACGAGAGAAGCAGCTTAACTGGCAGGTAGAGAGGGAGGAGGCAACAGTCTTTCAGCCTGGATGCAATTTCCCCCCCTTCAATCTGTCATGGAAACAATTGGTTCTTAGTAATAACAGCGTGATTCAGTCCATGTGGAGAGCCTCGCCTACGGGGGGTTTTTATTTTCCTTCACAACCTGCAGGATCGTCCCACTCGCGTTGTGGTAAGATTCGTGTCGCACACACACACCTTGTGTCGACATCACGTTTAGACCAGTGTGTTGACCTGTGGTCAGTGTTTGACACCCTTTTCCTCCGCTGCTGCTGCAGAATATTTGTTTTAGAGGTTGCTACATGCAGTGGGTGGACTCTGCTGCATGCTATTTTTTACCCAAATCTCATGCCAGAAGTAAATAATTCAGTGCTTAAGTGGGTTGCAGGTCGTCATGATGCAGCAGCTGGAACTGATATACCTTTTTACAGGTATTGTCACAGAAAGTTCCATAGTTGATCAGATTTATTTATTTCTTCTCTCATGTTGCTAGGGATGGGCGGTATGGACTAAAAAATGTATCACGATAATTTCTGGCATTTATCCCGATAACGATAAAAATGACGATTTAAAAAAATACCAATTCAACTCCATCTTTGTAACTATAAATCTATCTCCACATTCAGTCTTTGGAGCCAAAACACTGCTCTAAAATATACTAAATACTACTAAACGTCATCAATGGGAATTTATCTTTCTTTCTTTCTTTCTTTCTTTCTTTCTTTCTTTCTTTCTTTCTTTCTTTCTTTCTTTCTTTCTTTCTTTCTTTCTTTCTTTCTTTCTTTCTTTCTTTCTTTCTTTCAGGCTCATTTCTTTCTTTCTTTCTTTCTTTCTGGCTCATTTCTTTCTTTCTTTCTTTCTTTCTTTCTTTCCTTCCTTCCTTCAGGCTCCGTTCTTTCTTTCTTTCTTTCTTTCTTTCTTTCTTTCTTTCTTTCTTTCCTTCCTTCCTTCAGGCTCCTTTCTTTCTTTTCCTTCTTTCCTTCTTTCTTTCTTTCTTTCTCCTTTCCGGCTCCTTTCTTTCTTTCTTTCTTTCTTTCTTTCTTTCTTTCTTTCTTTCTTTCTTTCTTTCTTTCTTTCTTTCTTTCTGGCTCATTTCTTTCTTTCTTTCTTTCTTTCTTTCTTTCTTTCTTTCTTTCTTTCTTTCTGGCTCTTCTTTCTTTCTTTCTTTCGGGCTCTTCTTTCTTCTTTCTTTCTTTCTTTCTGGCTCTTCTTTCTTTCTTTCTTTCTGGCTCTTCTTTCTTTCTTTCTTTCTTTCTTTCTGGCTCTTCTTTCTTTCTTTCTTTCTGGCTCTTCTTTCTTTCTTTCTTTCTGGCTCTTCTTTCTTTCTTTCAGGCTCATCTTCTTTCTTTCTTTCTTTCTGGCTCCCTTCCTTCCTTCCTTCCTTCCTTCCTTCCTTCCTTCCTTCCTTCCTTCCTTCCTTCCTTCCTTCCTTCCTTCACGTACGTTGTGGCCGTTGATTTAACGCTGAACCATAAATCAGCTTTACACAAAAACGAATTTATCGTTTTTACCGTGAGACACACATTCTTATCGTGAGGAATTTTTTTGACGGTTTATCGTGAACGGTAAAATATCACCCATTCCCCACATATTGCGGTATTTTCTTTCTTCCAGTGATGTTTTGTTTCATAGTTAGACGTTGGCCGTCTTCCGCCAGGGTGCATGCAGTCGTCCCTCCCAGCCTGAAGGTTTCTGATGTTTGTTGGTCTCATCTGGGCTCAGGAACGCTTTGCTCGTGAGCGCTGGGGGCAGGGTGGATGAAAGCTGGCCAGCATGTCTTTTCAAGTGCTATCAGTTTACATCAAGAGCTTTGTTCTTCTGGCTCTTTTGGAGTGTGTCGCTATCTGCGACATGCACATGTGGAACCCACTTGGCAGCTATGTGACCCAAACATCGAGCTGCAGACTTCTTGCAGCAGGAATGAAAGTTGAGCAAGCAACCAGTTCTGCACCAATGTTGGGAAAAGTTTTTCTTTTTTTTTTTATTTATTTATTTTGTTTACTGGGTAACATTATATAGATTTACCAAAGTTTACGTTGGACATTTTTCATATGTAGCTCTCTCTATGCAGGTCGCTAGGAATGGGTGATATTTTACCGTTCACGATAAACCGTCCAAAAAATTCCCCACGGTAAGAATTTGTATCTCGCGGTAAAAATGATAAATTCCTGTTGATGATGTTTTTGTGTAAAGTCTGATTTATGGTTCTGTGTTAAATCCACGCACAACGTACGGGAAGGAAGGAAGGAAGGAAGGAAGGAAGGAAGGAAGGAAGGAAGGAAGGAAGGAAGGAAGGAAGGAAGGAAGGAAGGAAGGAAGGAAGGAAGGAAGGAAGGAAGGAAGGAAGGAAGGAAGGAAGGAAGGAAGGAAGGAAGGAAGGAAGGAAGGAAGGAAGGAAGGAAGGAAGTTAAGGTTAAAAGGAAGGGAAAAAGGAAGGAAGGAAGGAAGGGAAAAAAGGAAGGAAGGAAGGAAGGAAGGAAGGGAAAAAGGAAGGAAGGAAGGAAGGGAAAAAGGAAGGAAGGAAGGAAGGGAAAAAGGAAGGAAGGGAAGGAAGGGAAAAAGGAAGGAAGGAAGGAAGGGAAAAAGGAAGGAAGGAAGGAAGGGAAAAAGGAAGGAAGGAAGGGAAAAAGGAAGGAAGGAAGGGAAAAAGGAAGGGAAAAAGGAAGGAAGGAAGGAAGGAAGGGAAAAAGGA